>NW_019248683.1:0-1367 GCF_002742605.1 Olea europaea var. sylvestris | reverse complement strand
TGGCGAATTTCTAGTCTAATTCGATTGGAATCGAGCCAATGAAAAGTGTTTCCGATTCCATGATAACTTCAGGTTTGTTCATTATTGAAGAATTGCTAGTCTAATTCGATTGGAATCGAGCCAAATAAAAGTGGTTTTTAATTTCATGATAACTTCGGGTTTCTTCATTTTTAGCGATTAGCTAGTTTAATTCGATTTGAATTGAGCAAATAAAAAATGGTTTTTGATTTCATGATAACTTCGGTTTGTTCATTTTTGGCGAATTGCTCATCTAATTCGATTGGAAACGAGATAATGAAATGTGGTTTTTGATTCTATGATGACTTCAGGTTTGTTAGTTTTTGGCGAATTGGTAGGCTAATTCGATTGGAATCGAGCCAATGAAAAGTGGTTTCTAATTTCTTGACAACTTCCGATTTCTTAATTTTTGGCGAATTTCTAGTCTAATTCGACTGGAATCGAGCCAATGAAAAGGAGTTTTTATTTTCTTGATAACTTTCGATTTTTCATTTTGGCGAATTGCTAGTCCAATTCGATTGGAATCGAGCCAATTAAAAGTGGCTTTTGATTTCATTATAACTTCGGGTTTGTTCGGTTTTGGGGCATAGCTAGTCTAATTCTATTGGAATTGAGGCAATGAAAAGTGGTTTTTGATTCCATGATAACTTTAGGTTTGTTTGTTTTTTGCGAATTTCTTGTCTAATTCAATTGGAATCGAGCCAAAGAAAAGTGGCTTACGCTAGTCTAATTCGATTGGAATCGAGCCAACGAAAAGTGGTTTCTGATTTCATGATAATTTCGGGTCTTTCATTTTTAGCGGATAGCTAGACTAATTCGATTGGAATCGAGCCATGAACAATTTCCTTTGATTTCACGATAACTTTGGTTTGTTCTTGGCGAATTTCTAGTCTAATTCGATTGGAATCGAGCCAATGAAAAGTGTTTCCGATTCCATGATAACTTCAGGTTTGTTCATTTTTGACGAATTGCTAGTCTAATTCGATTGGAATCGAGCCAAATAAAAGTGGTTTTTAATTTCTAATTTCATGATAACTTCGGGTTTCTTCGTTTTTAGCGATTAGCTAGTCTAATTCGATTTGAATCGGGCAAATAAAAAATGGTTTTTGATTTCATGATAACTTCGGTTTGTTCATTTTTGGCGAATTGCTCATCTAATTCGATTGGAAACGAGAAAATGAAATGTGGTTTTTGAATCCATGATGACTTCAGGTTTGTTTGTTTTGGCGAATTGGTAGGCTAATTCGATTGGAATCGAGCCAATGAAAAGTGGTTTCCGATTTCATGATAACTTCCGGTTTCTTAATTTTTGGCGAATTTCTAGTCTAATTCGATTGGAATCGAGCCAA
>NW_019248682.1:0-1367 GCF_002742605.1 Olea europaea var. sylvestris | reverse complement strand
TTTCCTTTATTATTATATTCTAACATTTCTATCTTATTTATTATAAATTTTTGCATTTCTTCTAGACTTTCAATTCTTTTTCTGAGAATTTTTATTTCTGATATTTCAATTCTTTCTTTTAAAATTTCTGAATTAACTTCTTCTTTTTCAATAAGATTCTTTTCTTCTAAACATTTTCTGCATACTTCTTTATAACATTCTACACATTTGGCTCTAAGTTTTCTAACTAGATACCAATTACATAAATAACAGGCTATATTATCTGCTCCTTTTTATTTTTGCCAATTATGTAAACATTCTGTGATTATACTATTCATTAAGTTTAGTTCTTCTTCTGATTCTTCTTGTAATCTTATATTAGAGAATTCATCTATTATTTCATAATCAGATTCTTTGTTTTCTTCTAAATCTTTATCTTCTATTGATATAATACTATAAATAGATTCTTTATCTGAGATATATTCATCTAATTGTATTAAATCTTCATTAGTACATTCTATTAATGTGCTCTTCTTATCATAATTATTTATTCTTTTTGGACAAGTCTTAGATAAATGTTTATTACTATTACAAACATAACAACTAAGTCTATTTTTATAAGTTCTTTATGATTTAAATTTTCTCACATGTCTTTTTTCATCTAAGTATAGTTTTCTTTTATTAGATTTTCTAAGGAAGTATCTTTTCTTAAAAGTTCTTTTATTCTTTCTTTCTTTATTACTATATTTATTTTTTCTTAAACTAGAGGCTCCATAAGTTTGTGGGGTAAAAATATCTTTACAAAATTTATAGTCTGTCTTTTTAAGTTGTTTTTGAATTTGTAACTCTACATATTTATCTTCTAAACATCTTATTACATGTTGTATTCTTTGTCCTATACTCCATTATTTTTCTGGTTCTTCTTTTACAGCTGGTAAATTATTCCATTTATCTGTGATTTCTAATCCTAGTGGTCCTGGTAATTTATGAAACAATTTATTACCAATTTCTTGATTAAATGTATTTCCTGATATTGAAGTTAAATAATGGTATTCATTTAAAAAGTTCTTAACATATCTTCCTTTAGTCCATTTATAAAGACTAAGTTGTTCTAAATCTCTCATAGCTTTTCTTTGTATACTCATATGTCCTAAATTTGGGTCTGCTCCTGTTATTAATATCTGTATTTTATTAACAAAATTATAAGGATTACTTCCCATGTTAATTAATTGTTCGAATTCTTCTTTCTTTTCTAATTTAAGTGCTTCCCACATAGTTTTTACACTTTCTCCTAAGAATGTTTCCAAGTATCTATACAAATCTAAGGCTTCCATTTCTTGAAAATTTCTAATGTAGTGTCCTATTGTAGTATTCTTCCATACATCTAT
>NW_019248681.1:0-1367 GCF_002742605.1 Olea europaea var. sylvestris | reverse complement strand
TATTTATTGTTTGTCAATAATTTAGTGAGTAAATCATCACTATTAGCGACAGAAAATTGATCGTCGATAAAGTTTTGTAGCTAGTAGTGTATCAGTTATAATCAAGGAAAGAGATGTCCATGAAAAAGTTTTTTGAAAAGCTAAGCACATCTTTGGCTCTCATTTTTTCAAAACTCATTTTCAACCAAACATTTTCCCATAAATAATTTTACACGCAAATTGAAAACTTTTCTTTATTTTTTAACTACATATTTTTCAACAAAATATTATTAAAAAATGCATTTTGGCTAAAAAATGGGACTCAAACAAGCACTCAATATGTACTCAACCTACTCTTGAGCTGAGTAAGAATTTCACATATCATTCTCGCGTCAAGCACATTGATGCGAGGTATCTTTAAATTCGTGGAGCGATTGATGAAAAATTGACTGTTAGTTGGAGAAGATTCATAATGATAAGAATATCGCAATAGGTTGACCAAGTTGTTACTGAGCAAAAGCTTGAGTTTTGTTTACCGATAAAAAAAAGCTTGAGTCTTATGCGTAAGTTCCTTATGGACTGGATGGGGAGATTGTTAGGCTTATGAACGCTTAGCCCATTTGGTTATTTGAATGTGGAAATTATAGAAATGAAGGTGTTTAAAGATACAAATTCTAAAATCAGGTTCAAGCTTTATTTAAGTACAAATCAGGTTTGATATAATAATTTAAATTAAATTATTTCACCCAATTATTCAAGCCCTAATTTTTTCCATTCTCCTCTCTCTACCGTATTTTAGTGCACTCTCCATTCTCCTTATTACAGATTCACAATACATCACCAAAGATGGCGGCGATTCACGACGGCGGCAACGCTCTGAAGCAACTCACCGGTTTCAGTTTATCTTTTTTCTCTCTACTCCTTTGAAGCAACCTCACTCGCTGGCTCCTTCGCGTTGCTCTTCGATCTCCAATGGGTTTCTTCAATCTCATCGTCGGCTGCGTTCGCTCCTTCCAGCCTTGTTATTTTTCATCAACACTGCGTCGTAATGTTGTTGCGATGCTGCAGTCCTCGATGCCGACTGGTTCTGGCGTGGGGAGAAGATTTGGGGTTATTTTTTCTTCTCTTTCCGATTTGAAGAGGTTGTGGTGAGCAGTATATATGGGCGGGTTTTGGTGAGTAGTAGATCTGAAGAGGTTGTGGTGAGCTGATTTATGTGATCTGTGTGGTGGTGCTGGATATAGATGCTGTGAGATGGGTGGTGTGGTTGAATGTGGTGGTGATGAGTGTAGGTGCAGTGAGTACTGTGTTGGAATGGGATCGGGATAGGGTGTGGTGTTGCAGGGGTGTATTGCAAGCGGCAATTGACCGGTGGTGGGGTGTTTAGA
>NW_019248680.1:0-1367 GCF_002742605.1 Olea europaea var. sylvestris | reverse complement strand
GGTTTTTTTTTTTTTTTTTTTTTTTTTTTTTTTTTTTTAAGAGCTTCTACAACGACAAACCCGAGTTGTAAAAAAAAAATATAGTTTAAAATTTGACAAAACCATTCATTGTTGGAAATTGGTTGATGACCAATTTGTATATGAATGAGAAATTCAGTCCTATTTGAAGGAAATTAAAATTTGGAGTGTGTTCCTTCACTTACCACCTTTCAACTTCTATATATAGGACCATTTGGACTTTTATTTTTGTTCCATATAAATTATTCTTTCATGTCATGTTGCATAAAACACTTTATAAAAGTGATTCCATTTTGCATCAAAATGGTAGAGAGGGAATTTTGTTTGAGTTCATTGGTCGAAATCATTTGGAGTATTTCTATGGCTTGATGTGGTCGTTGTATCTTTGGAGATGATTGCCGAAAAATCGTTCGATCCAAAGAATGATCGGTTTTCGTTCAAGAAACGAAAGAGATGAATCCACATTGATACATTCACATTCGGTAAATTATTGTTTTGCTTCTCAAATCCATTTCGATAAGTCGAAATTACGTTTCGATTTCACGCAAATAAACAACATGATTTTTGTGAATATAATATGCAGAATTATCGGTAAAAATTTCCAACAATCATGACAGTAAAATTCGTGGTGATGTTATAAAATCAAGTGCAATCCGCACCTTGCTAGCAATTTTGCTTTTAGTAACAGCAAAACAATACTATAAAACATGTGTTATTTAAAAATTCAAAACCACATACGTCTCACCATTTTACTTCATGACTACAAAAAATAAAGTCTTACATTTAACGTCCAATAGTTTATAATAAAAGTCTACGAACTAATTTACCGTCTTATTAACCAATCGTCAACATCTGCATCACTTGTCACGTCATTTGCAAAATTAAAAATCTATTCAAGTAAATTGAGCATAAAAAGTTGATCAATCACAAATACATGCAAGGCCTAAACAATAATTAAGTGATGAGTACTTTTATCTTATTATAAATTATAAGGGGTATATGCTTGTTTTTCCTATTCTTGAGCCAATAAATTGAAATAGAAGTTAAAACATTATCATTAGAATAATCGAAAATTGGAGACTACCAAGATTATATAAAAATTGTCCAGATACTTGTATTTTCTTAGCAACCCCAATGGCCGTGCAAACATCTTGTTCAATTGCTTGAGACTGAAGTAAATAAAAATCATGATAAATTTAGCATCTTTAAGTAAAATATCATTTTTAAATAAACTGAAAGATAATATATATGTAATCCTGTTCTCTAAATTGGAGACCTTTCAGTTCTTCAGTGGACGCCCGTTTATTCAAACAACTAGAGAGCTACAAAGTCTATAGCTTTCACCAGAA
>NW_019248679.1:0-1367 GCF_002742605.1 Olea europaea var. sylvestris | reverse complement strand
GCACACGGTGTCCGTTTTTGGCCCATAAGTACTTTTTGGAAATGTAGCGACCGTTTTGGATTCAACTCACCACTTAGTCGTGATGTATGAGGGATTTCGGCCATTTTTCGAAGGAATGAGCACTTGCATATTTGGAGAGCTTGGATTGTCGGCAGTCGAAGAATTGAGCGTAACTTATGCACACGGTGTCCGTTTTGGGCCCATAAGAACTTTTTGGAAATGTAGCGACCGTTTTGGATTGAACGCACCACTTCCTTGTGACATATGAGGGATTTGGGCCATTTTTTGAATGAATGAGCGCTTGCATATTTGGAACGATTGGAGAGTCGGCGTTTGAAGAATTGGGCGTAACTTTTGCACACGGTGTCCATTTTCGGCCCATAAGTACTTTTTGAAAAGGTAGCGACCGTTTTGAATTGAACTCAAAATTTCGTCGTGACGTATGAGGGATTTCGGCCATTTTTCTAAAGAATGAGCTCTTGCATATTTGGAGCGCTTGGATTGTCGACGTTCGAAAAATTGAGCGTAACTTATGCACACGGTGTCCGTTTTGGGCCCATAAGAACTTTTTGGAAATGTAGCGACCGTTTTGGATTGAACGCACCACTTCCTTGTGACATATGAGGGATTTGGGCCATTTTTTGAATGAATGAGCGCTTGCATATTTGGAACGATTGGAGAGTCGGCGTTTGAAGAATTGGGCGTAACTTTTGCACACGGTGTCCATTTTCGGCCCATAAGTACTTTTTGGAAATGTAGCGACCGTTTTGGATTGAACTCAAAACATCATCGTGACGTATGAGGGATTTCGGCCATTTTTCTAAAGAATGAGCTCTTGCATATTTGGAGCGCTTGGATTGTCGACGTTCGAAAAATTGAGCGTAACTTATGCACACGGTGTCCGTTTTGGGCCCATAAGAACTTTTTGAAAATGTAGCGACGGTTTTGGATTGAACTCACCCCTTCGTCATGACGTATGAGTGATTTCGGCCATTTTTCGAAAGAATTAGCACTTGCATATTTGGAATGCTTGAATTGTCGGCGTACGAAAACTTTAGCGTAACTTTTGCACATGGTGTCCGTTTTCGGCCCATAAGTACTTTCTGGAAATGTAGCGACCGTTTTGGATTGAACTCAAAACTTCGTCTTGACTTATGTGGGATTTGGGCCACTTTCTAAAGAATGAGCACTTGCATATTTGGAGCGCTTGGATTTTCGGCATTCGAAGAATTGAGCGTAACTTATGCACATGGTGTCAGTTTTGGGCCCATAAGAAATTTTTGAAAATGTAGCGACCGTTTTGGATTGAACTCACCACTTCATCGTGACGTATGAGTGATTTTGGCCATTTTTTGAAAGAATGAGCA
>NW_019248678.1:0-1367 GCF_002742605.1 Olea europaea var. sylvestris | reverse complement strand
GAATAATTGTTGCATACGATGTCCATTTTGGGCCAATAACCCTATTTCAAAAATCTCGCGATGATTTTGAATGAACTCCCGGCTTTGTCATGATTTATGATGAATTTTAGTAGTTTTAATTCATGTGGAAGAACAGGCACTTGTGTGCATGGAATGCTTGGATTGCCGATGTTCGAAGAAATTGGCATAACTTTTGCATACGTTGTCTGTTTTGGGCCCATATCTCTCTACATTTTGGAAAGCTCATGATGATTCTAAATGAACTCATAGCTTCTCGTGATATATAATGGATTTTGGTAGTTTGAATTCATGTGGAAGAACAGGCGATTGTGTACATGGAACTCTTAGATTGTTGACGTTCGAAGAGATTGGCATAACTTTCACATACGATGTCCGTTTTGGGCCAATAACCCCCTTTCGGAAAGCTCACGATGATTCTAAATAAACTCATAGCTTTTCCATGATGTGTGATGGATTTTGACAGTTTGAATTCGTGTGGAAGAACAGGCACCTAAGTACATGAAATGCTTGAATTGTCGACGTTCGAAGAAATTGGCATAACTTTCATATGCGATGTCCATTTTGGACCCATAACCCCATTTCAAAAAGTTCCCGATGATTCTGAATGACTCGCAGCTTCACCATGATGTATGATAGGTTTTGGTAGTTTGAATTTAAGAGGAAGAATAGGCGCTTGCATCCATGGAACACTTGGATTGTCGACATTCATAGAAATTGGCATAATTTTCACATACGGTGTTCGTTTTTGGCCCATAACCTCATTTGGAAAAGTTCATGATGATTTTGAATGAATTCATAGCTTCATCGTGACGTATGATGGATTTTGGCAGTTTGAATTCATGTGTAAGAACAGGCCTTTGCGTACATGGAACGCTTGGATTATCGACGTTTTAAGAAATTGGCATAACTTTCACATACGGTGTCCATATTGTACCCGTAACTCTCTACATTTTGGAAATCTCATGATGATTTTGAATGAACTCATAGCTTCACCACTGATGTATGATGGATTCCAGCTATTTGAATTCATGAGGAAGAATGGGCGCTTGTGTACATAGAACGCTTGGATTGTCGACGGTCGAAGATATTGGCATAACTTTCGCATACGGTGTCCATTTTCGGCCAATAATTCTCCACATTTCGAAAAGCTCACGACGATTCTGAATGAACTCGTAGCTTTGTCGTGACATATGATGGATTTTGGATGTTTGAATTTGCGTGGAAGAACAGGCGCTTGCGTACATGGAACACTTGGATTCTCGACGTTCGAAGAAATTGGCATAACTTTTGCATATGGTGTCCATTTTGGGCCCATAAACCCCCACATTTCGAGAAGCTCACGACGA
>NW_019248677.1:0-1367 GCF_002742605.1 Olea europaea var. sylvestris | reverse complement strand
GATACTTCAGGTTTCTTCGTTTTCGGCTAATTGCTAGTCTAATTTGATTGGAATTGAGCCAATGGAAAGTGTTTTTTGATTTCATTATAACTTCGGGTTTGATCGTTTTCAGCAAATTGCTAGTCTAATTCGACTGGAATGGAGTCAATGGAAAGTGGTTTTTGATTTCATGATAACTTCGGGTTTGTTAATTTTTAGCGAATTGCTAGTCTAATTGGATTGGAATCGATCCACTGAAAAGTTGTTTTTGATGTCATGATAATTTCGGGTGTGTTCGATTTCGAGTAATTGCTAGTCTAATTAGATTGGAATCGAGCCAAATAAAAGTGGTTTTTGATTTCATGATAACTTCGGGTTCGTTCATTTTTTTTGCCAAATTCTAGTATAATTTGATTGGAATCGAGCTGATGGAAAGTCATTTTTGACTTCATGATAAATTCGGGTTTGTTAGTTTTTGGCAAATTGCTTGTCTAATTTGATTGGAATCGAGCCAATGCAAAGTGGTTTTTGATTTCATGATAACTTCGGGTTTGATCATGTTTGGCGAATTACTAGTCCAATTCGATTGGAATCGAGCCAATGAAAAGTGGTTTCTGATTTAATGATAACTTTGGGTTTGTTAGTTTTCGGCTAATTGCTAGTCTAATTCGATTAGAATCGAGCCAATGAAAAGTGGTTTCGATTTCATGATAACATCGGGTTTGATCATTTTCGGCGAAATGCTAATCTAATTCGATTGGAATCGAGGCAATGAAAAGTGGCTCTCGATTTCATGAAAACTTCGGGTTTGATCGTTTTGGAAAAATTGCTAGTCTAATTCGATTTGAATCGAGCCAATGAAAAGTGGTTTTCGATTTCATGATAACTTTGGGTTTGATCGTTTTTGACAAATTGCTAATCTAATTCATTTTGAATCGAGCCAATGAAAAGTTGTTTTCGATTTCTTGATAACTTCGAGTTTGTTCGTTTTTGGCAAATTGCTGGTCTTATTCAATTAGAATTGAGCCAATGAAAAGTGGCTTTCGATTTCATGGTAGCGTCGGGATTTTTCGTCTTTCGAAAATTTGTTTTCTAATTCATTTGGAATTGAGCTAATGAAAAGTGGGTTTTGATTTCATGATTACTTTGGGTTTGTCCGTTTTTGGCAAATTGCCAATCTATTTCGATTGGAATCGACCCAATGAAAAGTGGTTTTTGATTTCATGATAACTTCTGGTTTGCTCATTTTTGGCAAATTGTTAGTCTAATTCGATTGGACTCACTCCACTGAAGAGTGGTTT
The DNA here is from genome assembly GCF_002742605.1 of Olea europaea var. sylvestris. Taxonomy (NCBI): domain Eukaryota; kingdom Viridiplantae; phylum Streptophyta; class Magnoliopsida; order Lamiales; family Oleaceae; genus Olea; species Olea europaea. Next base: position 87 of record NW_019248677.1, on the reverse strand, counting down.
TTGATTTCATGATAACTTCGGGTGTGCTCATTTTTGGCAAATTGTAGGTCTAATTCCATTGGAATCGAGCAAATGAAAAGGGGGTTT
>NW_019248676.1:0-1367 GCF_002742605.1 Olea europaea var. sylvestris | reverse complement strand
AAATTTGTAACCGATGTGTTAAACCTATCTAACTTATCTCCCATATTTGCCAACAACCTTTCAAATCTCCTCATCATATCATCGACCCCATTGATGCGATTGTCATTTCGGCTGGAATTTGAGCCTTCTTTGTCTGACCTCCTAAATCTAGAATTTTTTTTTTGCTTCACTAGTATTCGCTCGAAATCACACAATATGGTTTTTTCCCTCTAACAATCTCACCACTCTATCTTTTACCATTTGGGGCTTTCGTCCAAGTTTTCCAAAGAACAAAGTGAACTCAAAGGAGTTTAAGACTCGTGGATTCTCAACCAGATGAAAATCAAGGAATGGGGATTTAAGATACTAGACAATTGGATGGCAAATTGAATGGAAAACGAACGGGAATTCAAGGTTAATTGACAAAAACTTAAACTAATTGACACAGGATTTTAAGTTGACTAAAAGCAATAAGCGGCTCAAAAGAAGAAAAAAATAAAAATTGTTGGTAGTAACTTGAACAATAATAATGACTTTTTTTAAAACAAGAGAAACAAAAGATTTAAACTACCAACAAACCAATTAGAGTTGTTTTAGGTGCTATTTTAACCCCCCAAAACAACTTTTTGAAGAATTTGACGAAATTGAAATGGATCAAAGACTCAATTAATGAAGAAAAACAATGACATGAAGAAGAAATGAAGGAAACACGAATTTAAAAGACTCAAACTTAAAAAGGCACGAAGAACAGAGACTCAATGAAAAAATAAAAGATATAACCTGTTAATTTGCATCATGCACTCTGATACCAACTTATGTAAACCCGATTAGCATGGATTCTATGAACCCACAGGAGATTGTGAAGAAATCCAGAAAAGCTAAAATAACTAGCTTATGAGTTTAAATCCTAAAAAAAAACAAATCAAACAACCCCGCAGTAATTGTAATTGATGGACCTCTTGATTACGCACTCAAAGAACCACACTCAGATTGTTGAACACTACAAGAATATAAATTCTTGATAAGTTCTAGATGGTCTAAGAACAATTGGAAAAGAAAGCATGAAACTCTCTCAAGGAAATTATCCCAAATTGATTGATAATGGAATGTTGTGTGTTTATAAGAAAGATAACCTATTTATACTAATCTCAAAACCCTAAAAATCTATGAGAAAACAAAAAATAATATTCCAAGATGACAATAATTCGACCAAAATTAGAATTCTACTAAAATATGGAAATTCGCGAAAAGGAAAAAAATTTGCCCTGACTTTGGCCTATGCTACCTCATGGTGTAACATGGTGTGGTCGCATGGTTCAATTGAAATGGCCTTCTTGTGTTTCCATTAGCCACCATGCGAGGTTCCGTGGTGGCTCCAACTTCGGCTA
>NW_019248675.1:0-1367 GCF_002742605.1 Olea europaea var. sylvestris | reverse complement strand
ATTTGACTGTATTTTAAACTGTTCAACGATGGAGTACTATGTGACATTATGTAAGTATTGATGTATATGTAACAAAATCTAGGGCTAAACATAGTTCAGTTCGATTCTGTTCTAACAAGAATCGAACCGGACTCGAAATTTTCGAGTATTTAGTGAGTGGAACCGTCAAGTCCAAATTTAACTATAGAACCATATGGATTCAGTTCCATTCGGTTTTCAAGTTTCATATTATAATTAATTTTTTTAATACTTATAAAGTTACATTAACTCAACTAATGATATGTTCAATTTTAGTTCTTATAAAATAACGTAGTCCTATCTTATATGTTTTTTGAGTCTATCTTTATTGAGTTCTTCATATATTTGATTGATAAAATCGAGAAAAATAACGAGCTCAAAATAATTAAGAGTTGTGTTGTCCAACTTCAATTCGATTTCTCCTGAACTAAATTAACTAACTAGCAAATTTATTTATAAAAAATAAAATAATTTGATTTACTTAAAATAAATTAATTAAAAAAATAAGGAGATTTGATTCTTCGGTTCTTAATCTAGAATCGAGAATTGAATCAAACTCGTCGGTTCTCGATTCAGATATCCGTTCGAGTATTTAACTTAAGAAAAATCGCTCGATTTGGTTCAATTCGATTCGAGAGTTTTGTCTAACCCTAACAATATCCATATTATTATTTTATTTATTTATTTTTGCATTTAACTTTGCATATTGGCTAGAATAACCTATGTCTGACCCCTCCCCCCACCCGTTCCCCACACATCCCCATTTTGCCCACGGATATATGTAATTCGGAAATTGCTAGTGTAACAGGGGGGGCTGACCGTCCCCTGATAGAACCCACCAATGGGGTTGGTCTCGTGCCAAAAAAAGGGCCCCACCCCACTATTGGTGGGGTTCTGTCAGGGGGGGTGGTCAGCGCCCCTGTTACTCCAGCACCACTCATGTAATTTTGGCAAACGAGTGGTATTTAATGGGTATTTATACATAAGCTTAAATCACCCTATCAGAATATAATTAATCCTTAAATGCACAAAATTAAAAATATTTTTTTTGAACATTACATTGTTGAATCCATTTTGAAGAGATTTTGAAGAGACAAACTTTCAAATTGATTATCCTACCAATATCGATCTTCGACAAACATTAATTTAACCGAAAGTGTTAACTAGCAGTTTTCGACGATTGAAAGTACCGATTGGTACTTGTTAGTTTTTACTCTATTTGGACTACAGACTACCCAACTTATTCCCCGTTTGATCCCCATTTTATGGAAATGAAAATGAGTGGAATAATATTTTTTTTTTTTGGAAAAATGATTGGTTGAAAAAAAAAGAAAAATATTTGATTTACG
>NW_019248674.1:0-1367 GCF_002742605.1 Olea europaea var. sylvestris | reverse complement strand
TGATATGTGATAAATATTTTTCATCGTGGAAGAACATAAAAACAGAAAAATTATGGCACGACCATAGTTATTAAAACCAAATCGCACTGGACCTGCTGGTCTAGCCTGAAAACTAGCAAACTGGATTGTGATCCGATCCGGTTGCTATAATTAGTACATTTAGCAAGGGAATTGGTCAAAGACCAGTTGAACCTCCCAATATCATGGTTGAATTGAACGGGTTTCGATGAACTTTGAACCGATCCATAACAAAGTCATGTGCAAATTTTGGAAGAACATAATAAAATTCATGGCATGATCATAGTTATTAAAACCAAATCGCACTGTACCGACTGGTCTAGCCTGAAAACCCGCAAATCGGATTGTGATCCGATCCGGTTGCTATAATTAGTACAGTTAGCAAGTGAATTAGTTAAAGTCATGGTCGAACCGAGTGGGTTTAGATGAACTTGGAACCGGTTCATAACAAAGTCATGTGTAGAGGTGGCAAATGGGCCGAGCGGCTCGTCGACTCGCGAAAACGGAGCTCGTGGGTAGCTCGGGGTCATAAAAACACGAGCCCGAGCGCAAGCCGAGTGAACTGGTTCGGTGGGCGAGTCGAGCGCTCGTGGCGAGCCCATGACCCGGACTTGTGGGCTCGTTTATAAAGTGACCGTTACGGTCCTTGAAATTTTATTTATTTTTTATTTTTTTAAAATTTATGACCGTTTCGGTCCTTTAATTTTTATTTATTTATTTTCTCTTCTTTTTTTTTTATAAATAGTGGCATTTAGCCACAAAATTTTCTGCAATTCACTCTCAACTCTCAATTCTCTTTCTCTCAACTCTCTTGTATTGTGTTGATAGTTGTGCAATTTTTATATACAATTTATACAATATCCAATTCTCATTTCTCAGTTCTCAATATATTTATTGAAATTTCATCCAATTTTCATTTCTCACGACATTTATACAATTATTCTTTTACTAGTTATTACTTATTACAGTTAAACAAATGGATTCACGCACATTTATCGAAAACTTGTTCGGTGTGGGAGGAAACAAATCGCCTATGACATCGCAAAGTCAATTTCAGAATCAATTTGAAGGTCTAAATGACGTACTCCTACCTGAAGATATTCCAGATTTGGATCTTCATCATCATGTAAGCGGCAATCCAAATTATCCAATTAATTTGAATGATGTTGACGTTCTCGAAGCGGAACACGATCAGGAAGAAGAAGTTGAATTAAACATTCCTGATGCGAGGGGAAAGCGAAAGGAGAAAAAACAAGCAAAATGCTGGGATCACTTTAAGTTGATTTTAAAGGGAAAAATTGTCAATGGAGTCCCAAAATCCAAAACAGTATGTAAATACTGCTAACAAA
>NW_019248673.1:0-1367 GCF_002742605.1 Olea europaea var. sylvestris | reverse complement strand
AATTTATTAAGGTATATATAATTGTTTTCAGACCCCTTTTTCAAAGGATTTTACACATAAGAAGAAACTTTAAATTTTTGTAGAGAAATAATAGTATTTAAATTTTATATATTTGAAAAAGTTAGACAGACTATAACTATGCAAGCTGCTACTTCTGAAGTATCATCTTCATCCTCATCAATACGACTTTGCGATAGTTGTAAAACTATGACCAAGGTAATTAGAAATTTAAATCTTAAAAGACATTTAATGGAAGAAAGATTACAAATCCTTGAAGATGAAGTCTATTCATCTCAACAAACTATTAGTAAATATCAAAATGAAATTCTTCAATTACAAGACAACTTAAAAGACTAAGTTCTAGAGATATTGTTAAAAAAACCTCTCTAATGACATTGTATCCACAAGTAGAAGTTATTCTAATAACATAGAAAGACTTATTGAATTAACAGATTCTACAGCCGCAGGGCAAGAAAATACTTTATATGAATTAGGATAGAAAATTGGAGATTGTGCCAGTATTGTTCGAAGTTCTATAAAGGAGTCAGTCGTGCAAGAAATCATCGATTTTTCTAAAATTCCAAGCTATTGTCACAAAGAAATCGATATTTCCTTAAACATGACCCCAAATATGAATAATCTACTAAAAAATTAGGTTTTCTGAGACATAATTATCCTACAATTTCTTTTGAGTATACCATCTTTGAAGATCTTTTTTATCTAGCCCTGCAATTTGACATGATAGACAATATTTACATTTTAAACAGCTGTTTTAGATTTTTTCTACTCAAACTTAAACAGATTCTTAGTCAGTTAAAAGATTACCCTTTAATGATTCAATTCATTTCGAGACCACCTCTTGAAATAATGGTATAGTAACTCCAACTTATCATCATTTTTTAATCTATGAAAGAGCTAAAAGATTTAGACCTTCTTCAAAAACCAATACCAAAATAAAGATTAGATAGATTGATTACGAAAGACGGATCTCAAAAATTGTGGCAGGGATGGAAGTTCAAAAGAATAATTTCAAACTTGTACCACAATGGAACAATGGAGTCATTTTTTGTCAAGAGCATCTTGCTATAAGAGTTAAAATGGAAAAAATTCTAGTATCAAATATTCAACAAAAAGAGCTATATAAAATGGTTTTTTCAAGAAACAAATGATGAATTATCAGAAGGACAATCAAATACAAAGAAAGAAGAATACATATCTGATGGCAAAGCTAATGAGACAAATGGAGGTCTAGAGGAAGCCTGCATAGAGATGATGGATAGATAAGTGCAATAATTGAAAAAGAAGTAAAGATGAAAAGGAAAAGTAGATGAATATTGTTCAAAGGACAATTATTAAGCAAGGAAAGT
>NW_019248672.1:0-1367 GCF_002742605.1 Olea europaea var. sylvestris | reverse complement strand
CACCAGTGTTGGTGTCACCAATCCAAGGACGACCAATGAAAGTGTATGTATCGACTGAAAAAGAATCAATAGCTGGAAAGGTCGCGCAAGAAGACCAATTTGATAAAGAGAGGGCGATTTACTACTTGCGTAGATGGTTGACAAAATGTGAATGTAATTACTCTGCTAACGAAAAATTATGTCTTGCATTGTATTTCACATGTACAAAATTAAGGGCTTATTTACGGCCCGTAACCGTTTATTTGATTTCTAGAGTAAATTTGATTAAGTATATGTTCTCTCGCCCTATTTTACACCAAAGGGTAGGCCTTTGGACGTTAGCTTTATCAGAATTCGAAATACAATATATATCCCAAAAGGCAGTAAAAAATCAGGCTTTGGCTAATTTTCTAGCCGATCATCCATGCCTTGACATGCCTGAAGAAATTGAATTAGAAATCAATTCATTCGAACTAAAACTTTGGGTGTTGTATTTCGATGGGTAAAAAACCTCTAAAGGTGCAGGAGTAGGAGTAGCATTGATAAATCTTTTAAGGATTTGCTACAAGTTCGCATTCACTTTGGATAGGATGTGCACCAACAATCAGGCCAAATATGAAGCCTTAATCGTGGGCCTAGAACTAATGATAGATATGGGGGTAAAGAATGTAATCATTAGAGGCGATTCTCAATTGGTAATTCACCAATTAATTGGTAATTTTAAATGTCAAAGTGATTCCATCATGAGTCAATATGAAATCACCCAAGAGTTGTTAGAAGAATTCGACCAAGTAGAACTTCAATGCGTTAATAGGATATATAATGACGTGGCAAATGAATTGGCCCAGATGGCCTCAAGGTACTCAAATGTTTTAAATTGGAAGTCTCCTTGTGAGTATGAAACCATATTGCTCGTGATCCAAAAAAGGGCGAGAACGATTGAAATTCATTGCATAGAAGATGGAGATGCAATAGATTGGAGGGTAGAGATTAAGGAGTTCCTTAAAGAATCTAATAAAGGAGATAGTAGAAAAATGAAGTTGCATTTGCTAAACTATGCACTGATAGATGAAGAGTTGTTTAAGAAATGCTCTGATCGTATATTGCTAAAATGTGTAAATTTGTAAGAAGCCAGGACGATCATGGTTGAAGTGCACGAAGGGATATGTGGAGCTCATCAAGCTGGCCAGAGGATGAGATGGTTAATTATTAGGAGTGGATATTTTTGGCCAAAGATGGAAGAATTATACGTTCAGTATGCAAAGAATTGTTTAGCATGCCAAAAGTATGGTCCAATACAAAGAGCGCTAGCACGAGAGATGACACCTATTATTAAACCTTAGCCGTTCAACGGTTGGGTGATAGACCTGATAGGGAAGATTTATCCC
>NW_019248671.1:0-1367 GCF_002742605.1 Olea europaea var. sylvestris | reverse complement strand
TCCTTCCTTTTTTTTTTTTTTTTTTTCATTAGTACCATGTTTTGTCTAAGAAATAGCTACAATTAACAATTTCAATGGAGAGAACATCTTTAAAGATGCATCATTTCAAGATTCAAGATAGTCGGAAAGTGGCACGAGTCTTAATTGTATAAAATAGAAAGACGATAACTTCTGCTTATACTCTTCTTTTCAGTCAAATTACATTTGCATCGTTGATGTCAAGTTTGATGTGACAATACTCCTTGATGCGAAATCTTGAAGGAGAGATCATTTAACATTGAATAATACGAATAAATTCTTTTATTCCTCTATAAGAGATGAAATATATATAAATTTAGAAAATTTTGCGTAATTAAGCCCCTATTTGGTCTCAATTTCTTAAATCTCATTGTTTTTCAAATTCATTCTGAGCCATATATTTCATGGGATCTACAACTTTTATGAACCATTCAATCACACATTTTATCAATTTTTATCAAAATTTATTTAAAATATCTGATTTTTTATCAAAACGAAAAAGGTAGAATTCATCGTTTTACTAGAAGGACTTGTAGTATCATGGAAAGTGTCAACTGGCATTTCACATAAAAATCTAGATAGATTGCCAAACATCTATATTTTTATCCTTTTAATTTTATTTAAGTTACCTTTCACCGTGCTTCTATTTGGGTCTATCCTCTTGGACCCACTACTCAAACTTAAAAAGGGAAAAATTAGTTTTCACCAAATCACAAGTCAGGTGTATAATTTGAAAATATAAAACTCGAGTATGATGTAATTAATTAAATATAATAAAGTCACAGTTATATAACTAATGATCACGGAAACAAATTATAGGTCGCAACTTATTTATTGATCACATGGAATCAAATTAATTAATCACAGAATATGTCGAGATCACAAATCAAAAGATTTATGGATCACAGTTTAATTTTATAGGTCACATTTTATTTCATTGGTCGCAAATCAAAAAAATTATAGGTTACAATTTATTTATCGGTTACATTTTTTTTCAACCACAAATTATCATATTTTAAAGTCACTAATAAGTGCGTTTTTAAACACTTATTTGGTCACAAAACATGACTAATTGTTGATCAAAGCATTTGAATTATGACTTAATTTTATGTAATTATGTTTTGTTTGACTATATTGATGAATATGGTGGAATTCAAGATAAAAGAAATGAAAAATGACCAAAAAGGGGGAAATTCAAAGTATGAGGACTAAATTGCAACATTTCTATAATTGATACGAACCATTGGTTGCAATTGAAAGTCAAAAGGTTGAAAATGCAAGAGAAATGACTCGAAAAAATCAAGAATTGACTTCAGAAGCTAAAATGCAACATTCAGGAGGTTTTTTTT
>NW_019248670.1:0-1367 GCF_002742605.1 Olea europaea var. sylvestris | reverse complement strand
CCGGGGGCAATTTCGTCATTTTTCGCGACGGTGTCGGAATGGTCTCAAATTTGACAGGTTGATCGGAAACAAAAATCGCGCCGTGGGCAATTTCGTCACTTTTCGCGACGGTGTCGGAATGGGTTCAAATTTGAAAGGTTGATAGGAAACAAAAATTGGACCAGGGGCAATTTCGTCATTTTACACGACGGTGTAGGAATGGCCTCCAATTTGACTGGTTGATCGAAAAAAATCCGCCAGGGGCAATTTCGTCATTTTTCGCGACGGTGTCGAAATGGGCTAAAGTTTGACAGGTTGATTGGAAACAAAAATCGCACCGGGGGCAATTTCGTCATTTTTCGCGACGGTGTCGAAATGGGCTAAAGTTTGACAGGTTGATTGGAAACAAAAATCGCACCGGGGGCAATTTCGTCATTTTTCGCGACGGTGTCGAAATGGGCTAAAGTTTGACAGGTTGATTGGAAACAAAAATCGCACCGGGGGCAATTTCGTCATTTTTCGCGACGGTGTCGAAATGGGCTAAAGTTTGACAGGTTGATTGGAAACAAAAATCGCACCGGGGGCAATTTCGTCATTTTTCGCGACGGTGTCGAAATGGGCTAAAGTTTGACAGGTTGATTGGAAACAAAAATCGCACCGGGGGCAATTTCGTCATTTTTCGCGACGGTGTCGAAATGGGCTAAAGTTTGACAGGTTGATTGGAAACAAAAATCGCACCGGGGGCAATTTCGTCATTTTTCGCGACGGTGTCGAAATGGGCTAAAGTTTGACAGGTTGATTGGAAACAAAAATCGCACCGGGGGCAATTTCGTCATTTTTCGCGACGGTGTCGGAATAGGCTAAAATTTGGCAGGTTGATGGGAAACATAAATTGCACCGGGGGCAATTTCGTCATTTTTTGTGACGGTGTCGGAATGCGATGAAATTTGGCTGGTTGACTAGAAGCAAAAATCGCGCCGGGGGCAATTTCATCATTTTTCGCAACGGTGTCGAAATGGGTTGAAATTTGGCAAGTTGATTGGAAATAAAAATCGCGCCGGGGGCAATTTCGTCATTTTACGCGACGGTGTCAGAATGGGCTCAAATTTGACAGGTTGATCTGAAACAAAAATCGCGCCTGGTGCAATTTCGTTTGATCGGAAACAAAAACTGCGCCAGGGGCAATTTCGTCATTTTTCCCGACGTTGTCGGAATGGGCTCAAATTTGATAGGTTGATCGGGAACAAAAGCCGTGCCAGGGGCAATTTCGTCATTTTTCTCGATGGTATCGAAATGGGATCTAAGTTGACAGGTTGATCGGATACAAAAATTGCGCCGGGGGCAATTTCAACATTTTTCGCGACGGTGTTGGAATGGATTCAAATTTG
>NW_019248669.1:0-1367 GCF_002742605.1 Olea europaea var. sylvestris | reverse complement strand
AATGAAAAGTACCATCTGATGATTTCGTGATAACATCGGGTTTATTCATTTTTGGCAAATTGCTAGTCTAATTCGGTTGGAATAGAGCCAATGAAAAGTAGTTTTTGATTTCATGATAACTTCGGGTTTGTTTGTTTTTGGCAAAATTCTAGTCTGATTCTTTTGGAATCGAGCCAACGAAATGTGGCTTTTGATTTCATGATAACTTTGGGTTTGTTCATTTTAGGCGAATTGCTAGTCTAATTTGATTGGAATCGAGCCAATGAAAAGTGGGTGTTGATTTCATGATAACTATGGGTTTGTTAATTTTTGTCGAATTGCTAGTCTTATTCGATTGGAGTCGAGCTAATGAATAGTAGTTTTTGATTTCATGATAACTTCGGGTTTGTTCATTTTTGGTGAATTGCTAGACTAATTCTATTGGAATCAAGCTAATGAAATGTGGCTTTTGATTTCATGATAACTTCAGGTTATTTCATTTTTGGCTACTTGCTAGTCCAATTCGATTGGAATTGAGCCAATGAAAAGTTGTTTTTGATTTCATGATAACTTCGGGTTTGTTCTTTTTTGGAGAATTGCTAGTCTAATTCGATTGGAATCAAGCCAATGAAAACTGGGTTTCGATTTAATAATAACTTCGGCTTTGTTAATTTTGGGTGAATTGCTAGACTAATTCAATTGGAATCAAGCGAATGAAAAGTGGTTTTTGATTTCATGACAAATTCGAATTTGTTCTTTTTTGGCAAATTACTAGTCTAATTCGATTGTAATCGAGACAATGAAAAGTGGTTTTTGATTTCATGATAACTTCAGATTTGTTCATTTTTTGCGAATTGCTAGTCTAATTCGATTGGAATCAAGCCAATGAAAAGTGATTTTGGATTTCATGATAAATTCGGGTTTGTTCATTTTTGTCGAATTTCTAGTCTAATTCGTTTGGAATCGAGCCTTTGAAAAGTTGCTTTTGATTTCATGATAACTTAGGCTTTGTTCATTTTGGGCGAATTGCAAGTCTAATTGGATTGGAATCGAGCCAATTAAAAGTGGTTTTTGTTTCCATGATAACTTTAGATATGTTCATTTTTGGCAAATTGCTAGTATAATTCGATTGGAATCAAAAGAATGAAAAGTGGTGTTTGATTTCATGATAACTTTAGGTTTTTTCATTTTTGGTAAATTACTAGTCTAATTAGATGGGAATCGAGCCAATGAAAAGTGGTTTTTGATTTCTTGATAAATTCAGGTTTGTTCGTTTTTGGCGAATTGCTAGTCTAATTCGATTGGAATCACTACAACAAAAATGACCTTTTGCAACATGAAAAAGGCAACATTCATTACTTGAATGTTGCTAAAGGAGTCTACAGCAA
>NW_019248668.1:0-1367 GCF_002742605.1 Olea europaea var. sylvestris | reverse complement strand
TTTCGCGACTGTGTCGGAATGGGCTAAAATTTGACAGGTTGATCGGAAACAAAAATCGTGCCGGGGGCAATTTCGACATTTTTTGCAATGGTGTCGGAATGGGCTGAAATTTGGCAGGTTGATCGGAAATAAATATCGCGCCGGGGCTATTTCGTCATTTTTCGCGACGATGTCGGAATGGTCTAAAATTTGACTGGTTGATCGGAAACAAAAATCGTTCCGGGGGCAATTTCGTCATTTTTCGCCACTGTGTCGGAATGGGCTGAAATTTGACTGGTTGATCGGAAACAAAATCCGCGCCAGGGGCAATTTCGTCATTTTTCGCGACTGTGTCGGAATGGGCTAAAATTTGACAGGTTGATCGGAAACAAAAACCGCGCCGGGGGCAATTTCGACATTTTTTGCAATGGTGTAGAAATGGGCTCAAATTTGATAGGTTGATCGGGACAAAAAATCGAGCTGGGGGCAATTTCGTAATTTTTCGCGACGGTGTCGGAATGGGCTAAAATTTGACAAGTTGATCGGAAACAAAAATCGTGCCGGGGGCAATTTCGACATTTTTTGTAATGGTGTCGAAATGGGCTCAAATTTGATAGGTTGATCGGGAACAAAAATCGCGCTGAGGGCAATTTCGTAATTTTTCGCGACGGTGTCGGAATGAGCTAAAATTTGACAGGTTGATCGAAAACAATAAGTGCGCGGGGGCAACTTCGTCATTTTTTGCGATGGTGTCGGAATGGTCTAAAATTTGACTGGTTGATCGGAAACAAAAACCGCGCCAGGGGCAATTCAGTCATTTTTCGCGACTATGTCTGAATGCACTGAAATTTGGCTGGTTGATAGGAAATAAAAATCGCGCCGGGCGTAATTTCGTCTTTTGTCGCGACTATATGTCGGAATGGGCTCAAATTTGACAGGTTGATCGGGAACGAAAATCGGATTTTTCGCGACTGTGTCGGAATGGGCTCAAATTTGACAGGTTGATCGGTAACAAAAACCGTGACGGGGCAATTTCGTCATTTTTCGCGACTGTGTCGGAATTGGTTAAAATTTGACAGGTTGATCGGAAACAAGAATCGCGCCGGGGGCAATTTCGTCATTTTTTGCAATGGTGTCGGAATGGGCTCAAATTTGACAGGTTGATCGGGAACAAAAATCGCACCGGGTAAATTTCGTCATTTTTCGCGACTGTGTCGGAATGGACTCGAATTTGACAGGTTGAGCGGAAACAAAAACCGTGCGGGCGCAATTTCGTCATTTTTCGCGACTATGTCGAAATTAGCAAAAATTTGACTGGTTGATCGGAAACAAAAATCGCGCCGGGGGCAATTTCGTCTTTTTTCGCGACTGTGTCGGAATGAGCTAAA
>NW_019248667.1:0-1367 GCF_002742605.1 Olea europaea var. sylvestris | reverse complement strand
CGGAATGGGCTAAAATTTGACAGGTCGATTGGAAAGGAAAATCGCGTCGGGGGCAATTTCGTCATTTTTTACGACGGTGTCGAAGTGGGCTAAAATTTGACAGGTCGATCGGAATTGAAAATCGCGCCGTGGCCAATTTCGTCATTTTTCTCGACCGTGTCGAAATGGGCTAAAATTTGACAGGTCGATCGGAAACAAAAATCGCGCCGGGGGCAATTTCGTCATTTTTCGCGACCTTGTCGAAATGGGATAAAATTTGACAGGTCGATCGGAAACGAAAATCGCGCCTGGGGCAATTTCGTCATTTTTTGCGACTGTGTCGAAATGGGCTAAAATTTTCCAGGTCGATCGGAAACTAAAACCGCGCCGGGGGCAATTTCGTCATTTTTCGCGACGGTGTCTGAATGGACTAAAATTTGATAGGTCGAGAGGAAATGAAAATCGCGCTGGGGCAATTTCGTCATTTTTCAAGACCGTGTCGAAATGGGCTAAAATTTGACAGGTCGATCGGAAACAAAAATCGCGCCGGGGGTAATTTCGTCATTTTTCGAGACCGTGTCGAAGTGGGATAAAATTTGACAGGTCGATCGGATACGAAAATCGTGCCGGGGCAGTTTCGTCATTTTTCACGATGGCGTCGATATGTGCTAAAATTTTGACCGGTCGATCGGAAACAAAAATTGCGTCGGGGGCATTTTCGTCATGTTTCGCGACCGTGTCGAAATGGGCTAAAATTTGACAGGTCGATCAGAAACAAAAATCCCGTTGGGGGCAATTTCGTCATTTTTTGAGACGGTGTCGGAATGGGCTAAAATTTGACAGGTCGATCGGAAACGGAAATCGCGCCGGTGGCAATTTCGTTATTTTTCGCGACGGCGTCGATATGTGCTAAAATTTTGAACGGTCAATCGGAAACAAAAACCGCACCAGGGGCATTTTCGTCATTTTTCGCGACTGTGTCGAAATGGGCTAAAATTTGACAGGTCGATCGGAAACGAAAATCGCGCCGGGGGCAGTTTCGTCATTTTTCGCGACTGTGTCGAAATGGGCTAAAATTTGTCAGGTCGATGGAAACGAAAATCGCGCCGTGGGCAGTTTCATCATTTTTCGCGACTGTGTCGAAATGGGCTAAAATTTAACAGGTCGATCGGAAACAAAAATCGCGCCAGGGGCAATTTCGTCATTTTTCGCGACGGTGTCGGAATGGGCTAAAATTTGACAGGTCGATCGGAAAGGAAAATCGCGCCGGGGCCAATTTCGTCATATTTTGCGACGATGTCGTACTGAGCTTAAATTTGACAGGTCGATCGGAAATGAAAATCGCGTCGGGGGCAATTTCGTCATTTTTTGCGACGGTGTCGGAATGG
>NW_019248666.1:0-1367 GCF_002742605.1 Olea europaea var. sylvestris | reverse complement strand
CAAAACGGTCGCTACATTTCCAAAAAGTTCTTATGGGCCTTAAACGGACACCGTGTGCAAAAGTTACAATCAATTCTTCGTCCACCGACTCTCCAACCGTTCTAAACATTCAAGTGCTCATTCTTTCGAAAAATGGCCAAAATACCTCGTACGTCACGATGAAGTGGTGAGTTCAATCTAAAACGGTCGCTACATTTTCAAAAAGTTCTTATTGGCCCAAAACGGACACCGTGTGCAAAAGTTACGCTTAATAATTCGTCCGCTAACTCTCCAAGCGTTCTCAATATACAAGCACTCATTCCTTCAAAAAATGGCCAAAATCACTCGTACGTCACGACGAAGTGGTGAGTTCAATCCAAAACGGTCGCTACATTTCCAAAAAGTTCTTATGGGCCCAAAACGGACACCGTGTACAAAAGTTACGCTCAATTCTTCTTCCGCCGACTCTCCAACCATTCTAAATATGCAAGTGCTCATTCTTTCGAAAAATGGCCAAAATCCCTCGTACGTCACGACGAAGTTGTGAGTTCAATCCAAAACGGTCGTTACATTTCCAAAAAGTTCTTCAGGGACCAAAACGGACACCGTGTGCAAAAGTTACGCTCAATTCTTCTTCCGCCGACTCTCCAACCATTCTAAATATGCAAGTGCTCATTCTTTTGAAAAATGGCCAAAATCCCTCGTACGTCACGACGAAGTGGTGAGTTCAATCCAAACCGGTCGCTACATTTCCAAAAAGTACTTATGGGCCCGGAACGGACACCGTGTGTAAAAGTTACGCTCAATTCTTCGTCCGCCGACTCTCCAAGCGTTCTCGATATACAAGCGCTCATTTCTTTGAAAAATGTCTTAACTCCCCCATACATCACGGTGTAGTGGTGAGTTCAATCCAAACCGGTCGCTACATTTCCAAAAAGTACTTATGGGCCCGGAACGGACACCGTGTGTAAAAGTTACGCTCAATTCTTCGTCCGCCGACTCTCCAAGCGTTCTCGATATACAAGCGCTCATTTCTTTGAAAAATGTCTTAACTCCCCCATACATCACGGTGTAGTGGTGAGTTCAATCCAAAACGGTCGTTACATTTCCTAAAAGTTCTTAGGGGCCAAAAACGGACGCCGTGTGCAAAAGTTACGCTCAATTCTTCGTCCGCCGACTCTCCAAGCGTTCTCAATATACAAGCCCTCATTTCTTTGAAAAATGTCTTAACTCCCCCATACATCACGGTGTAGTGGTGAGTTCAATCCAAAATGGTCGCTACATTTCCAAAAAGTTCTTATGCGGCCAAAACGGACACCGTGTGCAAAAGTTACGCTCAACTCTTCGTCCGCCGACTCTCCAAGTGTTCTAAATATGTAAGTGCTCAT
>NW_019248665.1:0-1367 GCF_002742605.1 Olea europaea var. sylvestris | reverse complement strand
TCTTTTCAAATAACTAAAAGGTTTGATCGAAGCACCCAATCAACAATACATCAATATATGTTATTATCTCAAAATGCTATTTGTTGTGGCCAACAATCTTTACTTCACTTCATTTCATAGTGAGTGAAGAATCACGTCCTAAGTGAGAAAAATCGACTAAGAATTATTAAGATTTAAAAAAAAAAATTAGACTTAATTCATGTCCATGTTTGGCTGAGTTTCAAAAATATACTCATATAGATTAATCCATAAATAAACAAATTTTAACAAATATTATTTTTAATTAAAAGATCAAATTTAGAGCAAGTTATTTATTTTGAAAACTATCTATTTCATGGTCAAAATTAGTAATTTTTTCTTTTAAGTATGAGTAAGTAATATGTGAAAAGTAAAATATACCATAATATATGTAATTAAATTTAATTATAGACTTTGACTTAGATAAAATTCAGATTTTAATCTCTAACAAACAAGGACATAGTGTCTCTAATTATTAAAATAATTAATTTTTAGATGTGAAGCAAAATCTCACTGCTATTTAAGTATAGAAAAGAGATAGAGTCGTGAAAAGAAGGTAAATCGCATGGCACTATAAGTTCCATCTCTTTTGCTTAAGACTTCATAAATCTAAGTTTTGATAGTGACCTTTATGATTCTGTGTTTCTTTACTTGTGATTTTTCTCAATTTTTCTGTATGTATATGTTTGTTTAGTTATATTCTTGATTTTTCCTTTAGTTTCCCGTAAGTGGGTTTCTGTACCGCAATTTTTCTTTTTCCCTTTTCATTAATCTATATGTGTATTTTTATGTGGGTTAATCTTTTATTAGTTTCATTAGAAATTGATTAAATTTGTGGGTTGATGTATCTTATTCTTTTTGTATCTTTTGAGGTATTTTTATTTCTCATTGATGAGTTGTTTCTATGCATTGTTGTCTATTCTTTAGATTTTATTTTTTATTTTTTAACATTTCAGTGTGTTGTCATTAGCTCGTGTATTTGTTCTGAAACTTGAGAGTTGTGTAGCCATTGTTTCAACTTTCAAACTATCTCAGGAGGGAGCCTTGATAAAAAATTTTATTTAAATTTTTTTATATGTGTAGAAAAACAAAGTATAGTGCCTCAATAGGCCGGCTTGCATAAGGCCTCCAGATTGTCAGGGCCGGCTCTGTTTCTCCCCGTCCGAGATTGGTTTTTGGAACCTCAAAGACTCGAGGTCGACCCCTGTTCTAGCAAATCAGAGTGGGGTTGCACTGGTGAGTAGATTTTCAAAGAATTTGCTGACCATGTTCTTGGAAGGAAGGGGAATTGTGAGTCCAGAAGAAGTCATGGAACTTGCCACCTCCGGTGAAGAGTATAAGAAACTTGT
>NW_019248664.1:0-1367 GCF_002742605.1 Olea europaea var. sylvestris | reverse complement strand
TATTGGTACCATGTCTCTTCAGACAAGCCAACTCAAAAGCAGGCTGGGATGATTCTCTAGGCTAATTTTAGTGGGTGTTTGAGTCACATTATTTTGGTTATAATACATTCTTGAATAGTGTATTGATGTGAAATGTGTGGTTAAAAAATAAGAATTTTTTTGATTTACGTGTAATATTATTTTATTGAAAATGTGATTGAAATGATGTCAAATCACTGTTTAAGAATGTATTTTTTTTTTTTTTTTGAATAATGTGGCTCAAACAAGCACTTAGTCTTGAAATATAAAGGCAACTTACAAAAATATTTTTAAAATCAGAGATCTTTTGAAAAATCATATGAAAATTTTTGTTGATGTAAAAAATACTGTGTAGAATTAGGGATGACAAAAAAATCTGTTCAATTCGATACCCATAAGGCTCTGCCCTGAATGGGGCGGGGATTATCCGCCTAATCGGGTAAATCAGACAAGTATGGGGCGGATAGGTACGGGGCGAGGGTCATTGCCCCGAAGCAGGTATGGAACGGGTACTGAAAATATAGTCCCTGCCCCGCTACCACCCCGTTTAAAGTTAATTTCAAATTTAAGTTGAACAATCATTTTCCTTTTAGAAAACTCACGGACTCCCAGTGTCATGCTTTGTTGGAATGCATGCAAAGAGTTGAGGTTCGAGCAGGAGACGTTGTAGTTGAACAGGTATTCTAAAAACTTTGTTTTATTGGCTGGAATAATGGAAACTATTAGTTTTTTAGAACATGATTAAGACAAAACACAATTGGAGTTGTCCATAATAAGTTGTGTTATTGCGTTGCTTGGAACATAATAAAAAGAATCTATTTAAGTGTATACACACGCACGCACGCATATATATGTTTAGGGATATAATCTCACATCAATTAAAGAATATAGATCAACTTATTAGGTTTTGGGCTACTCCTCTTAACAAAGTTAACTTTTTAAAATAGAACCCCAAGTCTTAACGTAGTATTAGAGTCCATTAAACTCCAACGAGCGATTCGATCTGATTAAGACTCAATAAATAAACATATAGATTTCAAAATTGGTATACTCAAACGAGCCACCATCTTTCGGAGGCATGTTAAGGGATATAATTCCACATCGATTAAAGAAAATATAGATCAACTTATAAGGTTTTGGACTACTCCTCTTAACAAGGTTGATCTTTTAAGATAGAACCCCAAGTCTTAACTGTTAAATATAGGAAAATATTGTTTAGAATAATTTCCAATCGTGTAAGATTATTTTCCTTATTAGTTGATTTTGTAATTATTACATAATCTTTCTTTTTGGGTTATTTCCTTTTACAATTAGAATGTGTTTGATTGACATGGAAAATATCACATAGA
>NW_019248663.1:93498-111500 GCF_002742605.1 Olea europaea var. sylvestris | reverse complement strand
TTAATTAAAAATGTGCGCATGAACTAAACCCATGTAAAATTTTAGTCAAATTCAATTGGAAAAGCACCAATGATTAAAGTCCAGATGAAATTGTACTCAAATTAGATTAAGAAAACGCACCATTTAACAAAACTCAGATAAAATTGTAGTCATATTGGACTTGAAGCACGACAATGAACAAAATCCAGACGAAATTTTAGTCAAATTTGATTGGACACGCGCCAATAAACCAAAGTCAAGTGAAATTTTAGTAAAATTTAATTGGAAACACGCCAATAAACATAACTCGTGTGAGATTTTAATCAAATTTGATTAGAAACACACCTATTAAACTCAAGTGAAATTTTAGTTTAATTTAATTGGAAGCACGCCAATAAACAAATCCCAGATAAAATTATTGTCAATATTTGATTGGAAATACCCCAATGAACTAAATCCATTTGAAATTTTAGTCCAATTTGATTGGAAGAGCGCCAATGATCAAAATTCAGATGAAATTTTACTCAAATTTGAATGAAAACGTGTCATTTAACAAAACTCAGATGAAATTGTAGCCATATTTAATTTTTAGCGCGACAATGAACAAAATCTAGACGAATTTTAGTCAAATTTGATTGGAAGCTCGCCAATGAACCAAAATTCAAGTGAGATTTTTGTCAAATTTGATTAGAAACACGTTAATGAACATAACCCAGGTGAAATTTTAGTAAAATTTGATTGAAAATGCTCCAATGAATCAAACTCAAGTGAAATTTTATTAAAATTTGATTCGAAGCTCGCCAATGAACAAAACTCAAGTGAAATTTTAATTAATTTTTTAACGCGCCAATGAACGTTTATGTGAAATTTTATTCAAATTTGATTGAAATTGCCCCCAATAAACAAAATTTAGATGAAATTTTGCTCAAATTTGATTGAAAACGCACCATTTAACAAAACTCAGATGAAATTGTAGTCATATTTGATTTGACGCACGACGATGCATAAAATTCAGACGAAATTTTAGTCAAATTTGATTGGAAAAGTGCCAATGAACCAAATTCAAGTGAAATTTTAGTCAAATTTGTTTGGAAACTTGCCAATGAAATAAACCCATGTGATATTTTAGTCAATTTGGATTGGAGGAGCACAAATGATCAAAATTCAGATGGAATTTTACTCAAATTTGATTGGAAATGCGCCATTTAAAAAAACTCATATGAAATTGTGTCGTATTTTATTTAAAGTGCAACAATCAACAAAATCCAGATGAAATTTTTGACAAATTTGATTAGACATGCGCCAATGAACAAAATCCAAGTGAAATTTTAGTTAAATTTGATTGAAAGCGCAATGAATAAAACCCAGGTGAAATATTTGTCAAATTTGATTGAAAACGCGCCAATGAATTAAACCTAAGTGAAATTTTAGCCAAATTTGATTGAAGGAGCACCCATGATCAAAATTCAGATGAAATTTTACTCAAATTTGATTGAAAATGCGCAATTTTAAAAAGCTCAGACGAAATTGTAGTCATATTTGATTTGTTGTGCGACAATGAACAAAATCTAAACGAAATTTTAGTCAAATTTGTTTGGAAATGCGCCAATGAATCAAATTTAAGTGAAATTTTAGTCAAATTTGATTGGATACACACCAACGAACAAAATTCAGGTGAAATTTTAGTCAAATTTGATTGAAAATGCTCCAATGAACCAAACTCACATGAAATTTTAATCAAATTTGATCGAAAACATGCCAGTGAACAAAACTCAGGTAAAATTTTAGTCAAATTTGATTGAAAACGCGCCAATGTACTAAATCAATGTGAAATTTTAGTCAAATTTGATTGGAAAGAGCGTCAATGATCAAAATTCATATGAAATATTACTCAAATTTGAATGAAAACGTGCCATTTAACAAAAATCAGATGAAATTGTTGTCATATTTAATTTTTAACGTGACAATGAACAAAATCCAAACGAAATTTTAGTCAACTTTGATTTGAAACGTGCCAATGAACCAAATTCAAGTGAAATTTTTGTAAAATTTGATTGGAAACAAGCCAATGAACGAAGCTCAGGTGAAATTTTGGTCAAATTTGATTGGAAACGCTCCAATCAACCAAATTCAAGTGAAATTTTAGTCTAATTTGATTGGAAGCAGGCTAAAATATAAAATTCAGATGAAATTTTAGTCAAAATTTTAACTCGCCAATGAACTAACCCCATGTGAAATTTTATTCAAATTTGATCGGAAGCACCCCAATAAACAAAATTCAGATGAAATTTTACTCAAATTTGAATGAAAAAGCACTATTTAATAAAACTCAGCTGAAACTATAGTCAAATTTGAATTGAAGCCCGACAATGAACAAAATTCAGACGAAATTTTAGTCAAATTTGATTGAAAAAACACCAATGAACCAAACTCAAGTGAAGTTTTAGTCATATTTGATTACAGACACGTCAATGAACAAAACCCAGTTGAAAATTTTTGTCAAACTTGATTGGAAACATGCCAATGAAATAAATCCATGTGATATTTTAGTCAAATTTGTTTGGAGGTGCACCAAAGATCAAAATTCAGATGAAATTTTACTCAAATATGATTGGAAATGCGACATTTAGAAAAACTCGGATGAAATTATTGTCATATTTTATTTGAAGTGCGACTATGAACAAAATCAAGACGAAATTTTAATCAAATTTGATTGGACACACGTCAATGAACAAAAACTCAAGTGAAATTTTAGTCAAATTTGATTGGAGTGCGCTAATGAACAAAACTCAGGTGAAATTTTTGTCAAAATTGATTTGAAACGCGTCAATGAACTAAGCCCATGTGAAATTTTAGTCAAATTTGATTGGAGGAGAACCCATGATCAAAACCCAAATTAAATTTTAGTCAAATTTGATTGAAAATGCGCCATTTAATAAAACTCAGATAATTTTGTAGACATATTTGATTTGAAGCACGACAACAACAAAAAATCAGATGAAATTTTAGTCAAATTTGTTTGGAAACACGCCAATGAACACAATTCAAGGGAAATTTTAGTCAAAGAAATGCTCCCATGAACCAAACTCAAGTGAAATTTTAGTCAAATTTCATTGGAAGCACGTCAATAAACAAAACTCATGTGAAATTTTTGTCAAACTTGATTGGAAATGTTCCAATGAAATAAACCCACGTGATATTTTAGTCAAATTTGATTGAGAAGCACCAATGATCAAAAATCAGATGAAATTTTACTCAAATTTAATTAGAAATGCAGCATTTAAAAAAATTCAGATGAAATTGTTGTCATATTTTATTTGAAGTGCGACAATGAACAAAATCAAGATGAAATTTTGGTCAAATTTGACACACCAATGAACAAAACTCAAGTAAAATTTTAATCAAATTTGATTGGAAGCACGCTAAGGTGAAATTCTTGTCAAATTTGATTTGAAACGCACCAATGAACTAAACCAATGTGAAATTTTAGTCAAATTTGATTTGAGGAGCACCCATGGTCAAACCCAGATGAAATTTTACTCAAATTTCATTGAATACGTGTGATTTAAAAAACTTAGATGAAATTGTAGACATATTTGATCTGAAGCACGACAATGAACAAAATTCAGACGAAATTTTAGTCAGTTTTGTTTGGAAACACACCAATGAACAAAACTCAGTGAAATTTTAGTCAAATTTGATTGAAAACGCGACAATGAAGTAAACCCATTTGAAATTTAGTCAAATTTGATTGAAAGAGCTCTAATGATAAAAATCCAGATGAAATTTTACTCAAATTTTTCAATCGACAATGAAGTAAACCCATTTGAAATTTAGTCAAATTTGATTGAAAGAGCTCTAATGATAAAAATCCAGATGAAATTTTACTCAAATTTTTCAATCGACAATGAAGTAAACCCATTTGAAATTTAGTCAAATTTGATTGAAAGAGCTCTAATGATAAAAATCCAGATGAAATTTTACTCAAATTTGAATGATACCGTGCCATTTAACAAAACTCAAATGAAATTGCAGCCATATTTGATTTAAAGCGCAACAATGAACAAAATTCAGACGAAATTTTAGTCAAATTTGATTTGAAACTTCCCATTGAACAAAATTCAGGTGAAATTTTAGTCAAATTTGATTGGAAACGCTACAATGAACCAAACTCAATTGAAATTTTAGTCAAATTTGATTGGAAACACGCTAATGAACAAAACTCAGGTGAAATTTTAGTCAAGTTTGATTGGAAACGCTTCAATGAACTAAACTCATGTGAAATTTTAGTCAAATTTGATTGGAGGAGCTCCAATGATCAAAATCCATATGAAATTTTACTCAAATTTGATTGAAAATGCGCCATTTAACAAAACTCAGATAAAATTGTAATCGTATTTGACTTGAAGCGCGACAATGAACAAAATTCAAACGAAATTTTAGTCAAATTTGATTAGAAATGCTCCCATGAACCAAACTCAAGTGAAATTTTAGTCAAATTTGATTGAAAACACGCTAATGAACAAAATCCAGGTGAAATTTTAGTCAAATTTGATTGGAGCACCAATGATCAAAATCCATATGAAATTTTACTCAAATTTGATTGAAACCGCGCCATTTAACAAAACTCAAATGAAATTGTAGTTGTATTTGATTTGCGCGACAATGAACAAAATTCAAAAGAAATTTTAATCAAATTTGATTGGGCACGTGGCAGCGAACCAAACTCAAGTGAAAATTTAGTCAAATTTGATTGGAAACGTGCCAATGAATCAAACTCAAGTGAAATTTAAGTCAAATTTGATTGGAAATACACCAATGAACAAAACTCAGCTGAAATTTTTTTCCAGTTTGATTAGAAATGTGCCAATGAACTAAACCCATTTGAATTTGTTTATCAAATTTGATTGGAAGAGCTCCAATGATCAAAATTCAGATGAAATTTTACTCAAATTTGAATCAAAATGTGCCATTTAACAAAACTCAGATGAAATTAAAGTCATACTTGATTTGAAGCACGACAATGAACAAAATTCTAACGAAATTTTCATCAAATTTGATTGGAAAGACTACAATAAACAAAATTGAAGCGAAATTTTAGTCAAATTTGATTGGAAACACGCCAATAAAAGAAACCCAGATAAAATTCTAGTCAAATTTGATTCAAAATGCTCCAATGAACTAAATTCAAGTGAAATTTTAGTCAAATTTGATTGAAAACACACTAATGAACCAAACTCAGGTGAGATGTTAGTCAAATTTCATTGGAAACGCGCCAATGAACTAAACCAATGTGAAATTTTCATCGAATTTGATTGGAAGCGCACCAATGAACAAAATCTAAACGAAATTTAGTTAAATTTGATTGGAAACACGCTAATGAGCCAAACTCAAGTGGAATTTTCGTCAAATTTGATTGGAAACGCGCCAATGAACTAAACCCAGGTTAAATTTTAGTCAAATTTGATTGGAAACCTGTCGATTAATGAAACGCAGATGATATTTTAGTCAAATTTTATTGAAAACGTGCTAATAAACTAAATCTAAGCGGAATTTTAGTCAAAATTTATTGAAAACCTGCTAATGAACAAAATCAAATGTAAATTTGAGTCAAAATTTACTGGAAACGCACTAATAAACTAAACCATTGAGAAATATAACAAAATAGATCCTTAAATCTGTCCCATGTCATAGCATTAATATCTTCTATGCTGCTAATTGTGTTCCACCAGTGTTCAGCACTATCTCATAGTACAAAGGATGCGCAAACCACTTTTTCTGCCACTAAAACTCTCATCTACCTAAACATATTCTCTAAAGTTCTCAACCAATCCTCTCCCTAACCTTGTCTAAATTGTCTCGAGCCTCTTGCGCATGACCAATTCTTTGTTCAGCTTATTCTATGACTAACATCCTCTCTACTATTTGGGAATATGAAACATCTTGAATTCCTGCCATGCTTACATCTCTATATAGTTTTGGCCCTAGTCCCTCTAGAAATCTTTCAACTTTCAGTGTATCGATATTAACCATGTGGGTAGCAAACCTCAAATATTCCGGATTAAAATTTCTAAATCATTCCCTCGCCGTCTCAATATGTTTAACCCTTTGTTGTTCTCCCCTTGATATTTTGTTGTATTAGCAGTTGAATTTGTTTAGATTTGTGCTCAATATCCCTAGAGTCGTAGTAGTTTCATAAGTCTATCAATAACAATATCTCGACTATCATCTTAAATAGATGCCTCTTGTCTTGGAGTTCTAGCTTGACTATTATTGGCATCTTTGGTTCTCACCATGGCTGCAACTAAAGATTGGCAAATATCATTCATAAAGTATGCAAAAAGTAATGCAACAAAATAAAATTCAGTTGTTGAGTGATGACCAAAATGAAGAATATAAATTCATCACCACTACAATTTTTTTTTCCTCGTCCAATTGTAAGTAATTTTTTTTAAAATATAATTATGGCTATATTTGCTATGGTATCATAGTTGTTCCATGTAACATCCCAAAAACTCTAGAATAAGAATTTAGTTATTTTATAAGATTTGCTTTTATATTATAAAAAAAAAAAAAATGGAAAAATGAAACAAAATAGGTTCTAAATTCATAGTTTAATTGGGCCAAATAATTAGATTTTAATGGAGTGAAAATAAGTATATCAATATTGGGCTTATTTTGTAATCCGAATTAAATAATGTAGTTTGGGCTCAAGAAAATATAAGGTTGTATAAGTTAAGACCTAGATAAATTAAATCAAAGAAACGTATTTAATATGTATTTTTTTAATGTATCCGTCAAGATAATTAGGAAAAGATTATAATATTTTATTTGCATAATCTCATTTATCTTTAGTTTGAAGAAATTAATCATAACCAAATTCTATTATTCCATTTGAAAACCCACTGTAACCAAATCGGTTTACGTACATGTGCATTTTATTTATACTTTTTATTCTATAATCTTTGTCGATTGAATATTAATCCAAATAAAACTATTCCCTTTTATTGTGCCGTGTGGCATGGTTGGGTATTTCATAAACCGTGATCTAGTATAATATATGAAGTGAGATTAGAATTTTTTAAATTCAAATAAATCTGTTGTAGAATTATTTTATGTGAGGTTGACTTATCTATAAGTTGAAGATATATCTAATCTAATCAAGTTTCGTTGGTTTATAAAGATAAAGATAATTCTAAGTGATTAACTATCTTAGTTACCCAGTAGAATCCGCTAATTAGCCGGTTATGTGTACATTGTTTATTTTAGAAAATATTATGTAGTACAAATCCTAAAGCAAATCAGAGTGTTCGCGATTCCAACAATCCTCGATTTTTTTTGACAATAAAATATTACTTTTGCTGAAATCAGTTAAGAGATTGAAGAATTTTAATTGAGACATATTCACCCATGGACACATTTGCATGCCTAGAATAACTAACCAATTAGGATTTAGTCAAATCTTGGTCACATAGCATATACCCTCTCTTTCTCTCTCTTACGTGATTTGTTTGAGATAGTACAAATCAAGTAAATCTTTTGGTTGAGATAGAACTTATCTTTTACTCTAACCTGACCCTATATAAAGCTCACGTATTCCAAGCATATGCTCACAGAAACTTCAAAAAGCTTTTTACTAAAGAAAATATATAGTCAATTCAAAGAGAAGAAATCATTAAGAAGGGATTTTCACATGCATTTTTCCATTACAACTTTTCAAATCAACGAGGTAGGATAATGTGCAAGTTGAACCACCCTTTCAATATTATAATTTCTGACATGATTTATGTCATGAAATACTAATTGACCTGCGGGTCCCTATGAAATGAAATGTGAGATCTCCTTCGGGTCTTCTCAAATATGTTAGAGTATTCTATTGATGGATTGCTCTTAATGAAATGATGGTATAGAATTTTGTAAATTTATGTTTTAAAAGTTATCATGTTGTTTTGGACACACGTATCCTATTGAATATAAATTATAAACTCCTTCAAATTTAACATTTCAGGTCAGATCGGTCGACGTGGATAGTAGCTGAACGGTGCGCAGGTTGCCAAGTAAAGAAAATTTTCAAGAAAACATTTAAAAATAATTCTTCTAGGACATTTTGTTTTTCCATTTAACGTTCCATGTTACATGACGATACGTTTATTTGATTTAGCATTTGAGTATTCAATAGATTAAGGTTTTAAGTTTTCAATCTTTATTTCCACTTGATGTATGTTTATGGAATGATATCGGCATCACCTCAAAATTTAAGTCTAAAAAATTTGGGGCGTTACATTATGAGTATATGCCGCCATGTCGTTTCTTTAAAACATCATTCTAAAATGTACCATATTCATTCATCAAAGTCAATTCGAAATAATTTCATTTGAAATATTTTCTTTACATTGGGCCCTTGACCCACTTACTATGCATCGGATGAGCTTTGTACAATTTAATTATCAATAATTAACAATCCAATGGCCAATATGATATCGACACAGTCGAGTCGACCATCCTCTTTTGATAACTAAAAGTACCTCTTCTAACTGCCCCATGATCACCCAATTATCCCATCCGCAATGTCAATAATCATAATATCACAAAGGAACGATCAAATGGTCCCTTTATGATCATCACTAAAGGCTCATTTCCTATTTACCCATGAGATAGTCTCGTAAATCTCACTATTTCTCGAGTTCAATTACGAATTTGTTGTTTGTAGTACTCTTTCAAATATACTTTTATTAGGCCTAAGAGATAACTAATGAACATGTAAATTTTGAAACTATGTTAAAACTGAAAATGGACAGAATTTGTCTTCAGGTTTCCATCACTGACCAATTTATTCCCAAATTTTATAAATTTGCAACAAATGAAGGTCTACAGCTTCAAATTAAGTCCTTTTTATAGCACATTGAATCAGGTAGCTTACTGTGACTGTCTTAGGTTTCCATTACTTATCATGCCACAAATTAGTTTCTAACCTATTAGATATTATTTCTATACCTATAACCTTATGCGAGAACATTCAAAGTGATACATATATATTCCTTTCAAGGTACAACATAAGATACAATGTTGAGTTAGCTCAAGTTCTTGTAACCAATTCCCCAGTTCATTCATCATTAAATCATCAAAAAACACCCCAGCATGATCTTAATCAATTCCAAAGGTTCAAGAACCCTCTAACAATAAATATAAACCTCAAAACAGTGAATTAAGCCCCTGTTTTGCCCTCATTTCTGAAATGAAAATGGGCGAAATAATTTTTTTTAAATGAGTAGTTGAAAAACAAGGAAAAATTTTCGATTTACATGTAATAATATTTTATGAAAGATTGTGTGGTTGAAGATAGGAGAGTGAAAAATAGAATCTAATGAAATATAATTAATGGGGGCCAAACGTGGGCTAATTTAGCTGTCCAGAACTTTCAATTCCAGATTTCTATTTTCTATTTCTCTTTGGTTCTTTTACTTTCCTTTTCTCTTGGAATCAATTGGGGATCAGTTGAAGGAGTTAATATATTATATAGGGGATAGATATAAAGTCTCTAAGGATCTTGAGTTGTGCATAATACTTAGGAATGAAGAAATTGACTAAAAAATGAATGTGACATCAAGAATGAGGTGTCTTTGGGCATGATATGTTCTTGTGGTAAAAATCCTTAACCGTTCATTCGACTCCTTTACCCGATTGGGGCCCAAATCTCGGCCGACCTTAACTATTCGCACCTCAATATTTATAGTCACATGAACTACTTATCATATTGTGATAATGTCACTTCATGTTTCACGCCCCAAATATGTTAAAGACTTAGGTAGGTTTTAGGGTAACCATGATTGACCGAATTAAAAGCGAGTGACTTTACGGATAATGATTCCAACACTTTCAAGATCACAATTGTTTACCACATCAATATCCAACATCTAGATTAATCTAAATTTCTACCATAGCTCCATGTAAGATTCACCACCTAGGTCGAAGGTCAAAGATGAACACCATATAGAAATCTTAAAACTTAAATGACCCAATGCATCGGTATAAGAGAAAACCATTTCAAACTATCGACGCAATGCAAAGGCAATATAAATGGCAAGTAAATACATGAATCATATTGGCCAAATGTGTAAAGTAAAGTTCTGGGAATTATAGTGAGTGCTCTTATTCGATCATTTTATCTAACCTTGCCTGACGTTGTCATTTATTCAACAATTTAGTAAAACAGATGTACCATTTGAGCGGGATGATCTTTGTTGAAATGCTTTCCAAGAGTGTAGAGAATACATTCTATTACTTGAGCTAGACACTAGTAGGCACTGAAAAAGCCAAATGGTTTCCAACTTTTATACATTTGTTCACGGATGGAAGAACGAAATGAAAAAGCCACAGGGCTCATAAGTTGTTATTTCTACAACAACATGCCTTCGTATGTCCTTCAATACTCTTTGATGAAGCCTCTTGAATGGATTTAAATTCATATCATTTTTATAACTTTGTTTTGTCAATGATTCTAGGCACAACCATTCTCCTGAAACCAAAAATGAATCCAATTCATGACTCATGCAATCATACTGATCGCATTGACAATCAATGTGAAACATTAAAGAGGTAAAGACAAGACTTGGGAAGGTGATCCGTCAACTCTAGAAGGCATGGGACAACTTCTTCATAGTAATGACTCATGATTGAAAGTTCGCTTATCTCGTGGATATCCTAAAGAGAAATGCCAATTTCACCACTGTTGGTCACACTAGTATTGGTTTCTGGAACTAAACCTCATAAAGAGCTCTATAAACAGAGTTTGAATGATGACAATCTTTATAGCAGAGCTGATTGTAGAAGCTAACCAGGGAAGATTTTTCTTGAGCAAGATTTTTTGGACCTCATGAAGACCACTGTCAAAACTTCGAAAGAAAAGAAAGCTTTCCACGACTGACCCCATAATATTTCTTTATTGTCAATCCTCTCACAAATTACGCTCCTTGGGATGCATTTCATGATCCAAGAATGATGAGGCAGAAGACATAGAAAAGGAAGATGACTCCTAGAGCGGTTGGACTTGGTACCTTCTAAATTCTCGGACATTCACTAATGATGGGCATACTCAACTCCGACAAAGCATCTGTGATGTTATGAGAAGGATCTATTGTTGGCTTATAGGTGCTAAATTTAAGTTCACCTCGTATACTAGGCTGAGCATGGTACTTTACATCTATATCTTTGAAATAAATGTAACTTTTAACATGATTTTTAAATTCAGTGATTTCATGTATATTATAATACACGAAATCGAAATAAAAATATTAAAATTAATGAGCAGCTAATCATTTAAATTTGTTTATTGTCTAAAATTATAAGCCTTTTGAATATGTAAATGATCTCCACACAAAGTGCCTTGGATTGTCAAAGGAGCCGATCATTGGTCTTTAACACATAGTTCCTTGGACGATCAAACGAATTGGTCCTTGGTCCTCAATACAAAGTGCCTAGAATGGTTGATGAAATTGATCTTTGGTCCCCAACACAAAGTACTTTCGATGGTCAAAAAAGTTGATTCTTGGTTCCCAACACAAAGTATCTTGGGCTGTCGAAGGAGTCGGTCCTTATTTCGCAACAAAAAGTGCCTTGAACATGCCTTGGACAGTCAAATGAGTCAGCCCTTGGTACCCAACACAACGTATCTTGAACGATCAAAGGAGTCAGTCATTGGTGTCAAGGACCGCAGTTTTACTTAGTCCCTTGACACTATCGCAGTCGCAGTTTGCCCAACTTCAGCCACACATTGTAAATATTACTTCAAGTTTGAGTTATAATTTTCTTTTCATTGTAATAGTTATTTCAGTTATAAAATAGATTTGATATTAGTAAACGTTTAGTATGATTCCTCGTGAGATTGATCATGAGATTGAACTTATTCCATGCGCCAAACCTCCCACCAGGGCACCATACCGTATGTCTCAGCTTGAGCTTGAAGAGCTTAGGAAGCAATTGGGAGAAATGTTGGAGAGTGGAATCATTGTGCCTGCGAAGTCACCATATGGAGCTCCGTATTGTTTTAGAAAAGGCCGATGGTTCTCTTAGAATGTGCCGTGACTATCGAGTCTTGAACAAGATTACTGTAAAGAATAGCTATCCTTCCCACTGGTTGTGGGTTGCTTCGATCGATTGAGTCGGGCGAAGTATTACACAAAAATTGATCTTAATCCCTGATACTGGCAAGTTCGGATCAAGGAGAGAGACGAAGCAAAAACTACAATTGTAACTAGATATGGAGCCTTTGAATTTAAAGTGAGGCGTTTTGGTTTGACAAACGCTCCAACAACATTTTGTACTATGATGAATTAGGTACTTCACGGGTTCTTAGATAATTTTGTCGTGGTGTACTTGGACGACATAGTAATCTACAACGAGACATTGGAGGAACATGTCCAGCATGTGAGGCAAGTTTTTAATCGGCTACGGGAACTCTATGTCAAGCCATCTAAATGCTCATTTGCTCAGACATCTATCAATTTCTTAGGTCACATCATTGAACAAGGTAAAATCCTCATGGATTCGAAGAAGATTACAGCCATCAAAGATTGGCAACCACCAAAAACCGTACATGATATACGTTCATTTCTTGGATTATGCAATTACTATCGAAGATTTGTGAAAGGCTACTCAGAAATTGTACTGCCACTTATCGAATTGATAAAGAAGAATAAGGATTGGGATTGGTCATCCCAATGCCAAACTACTTTTGAAAGGTTGAAGAAGTCCATGTGGACGAACTCAATTTTAGCTTTATCGGATATGACTAAACCATTTGAACTTCATACGGATGCTTCAGATTTTGCACTTGGTGGAGTCCTCATGCAAGAAGGATATCCGGTAGCATATGAGAGTCGGAAGTTAAACCAAATAGAAGTCGTTACTTGGCACATGAAAAGGAATTGTTAGCAGTAGTTCATTGTCTCAGAGGATGGCGTTACTATTTGCTTGGGTCTCCATTTATTGTGAAGACAGATAACACTGCAGTTAGTAACTTCATGTCCCAACCAAAACTATCGAGCAAGTAGGCTTGTTGGCAGGAATGTCTTTTAGAGTTCAACTTTATGTTAGAGTATCGTCTCGGATCTAGTAATCATGTTGTTGATGCTCTTAGTCGACGGGCCGATTTGGTTGCCATTTGCTCCGTAGCTGCTCTTTCAGGGAACGCCGTCTCTACGAACACTAGACACCAAATTCGGACACTTATGGAGAAGTGCTACTCAATATTTGGTCGATCTCATCAAGCAGGATAAAACTCGACAGTTCTGGCTCGATGGGGAACTGGTGAAGACAAAGGGAGACCGTCTATAAGTTCCTAAGGGTGAAGATTTGAGGAAATCACTAATTTCAGAATGTCATGAAACGATTAGGGCAGGGCAACCTGGAGAGGAGCGCACTTGTGCACTACTGCAACGTGCATACTACTGGCCTCAAATGTGGGGCGACATTGCAACCTATATAAAAATCTGTCTTATTTCTCAGCAAGATAAGGCGGATCATCGAAAAAAGGCGGGCTCGTTGGAGCCCCTTTCCATCCCAACCCGGCCATTCGAAAGTGTATCGATGGACTACATTATTGGGTTGCAAAAAGTTGAGGATTTTGGCACTATCATCGTCGTGGTGGACCGTCTATCAAAATATACAACTTTTATTGCAGTGCCTAAGTATGTATCCCTAAAAGAGACAGCTCAACTCTTCTTCAGACATATTGTCAAATACTGGGAATTGCCTAAGGACATCGTCAGTGATCGAGATCCTCGTTTCACTGGCATATTTTGGACTGGATTGTTCAAACTTCTTGGTTCAACTTTGAGCATGAGTTCTAGTTTTCACCCACAATCTGACGAACAGACGGAGCGCTTCAATTCTATGCTAGAAGAATATCTTTGGCACTTTATCTCTACTTTGCAGAAAAACTGTGTAAAACCTTTGAATGCGGCTCAAATTTGCTTCAATGCCCAAAAGAACTCTTCCACCAATAAGTGTGACGCCCCGAACTCAAGCTTCGAGGGTCGCGTACTAAACATAATAACTTCTGTCTTTGGTACATGTAAATACTCTTAAATAGGAGAATATCATTTTAAAAACTTATTTTCAATTTGGTAAAACAATTCTCATAAAATTTGATGGCCGGTAAAAGTGCATGTCAACATGAAATTATACATTACATATACGGCCTCGGCACTATCAAGGTTAGTTGGGGCAGCAAGTTTGACAATTTTTATAAAATTCATCCCAACTCCGTTTTCTATGATCCCTGACCTGCTAGGTTGGGTGGCCGGGTTAGCCTATTGAAGTAAGTGTGAGAAACATTCGTATCGCTCGAGTACAGCAAGCAGGCAACCAAAGAATCTGTTTTTGCTTCGTGAGAAAGGGAGTAGCTCTTTGCCTTACCTATGATGCAAGGAATAATAGACTTACATCACGATCGACTAAATTTGTGGCATTAGAAAGATAATTTCAAATAGTTTTCTAGATTAAAATATGAAAATTTTCCAAGATCATATGATATGGACGTTTTACTGAAAACAGTGAAGTATTACACAGGAAATCCAGATTGACCCCTTGACGTTAAAACTTTGATAACTCAGGCCATAGATATCCAAATTGAGTGATTCCTTCGGCCATATTTACAAAACTCAAAGAGGAAAACAGACATATTTTTAGAGTTTCAAATGGACGTTTATAGAGTTAGAAACATCGTTTTGAAAATGACTCCAGAAACTGTCCCGTTTCTGCCTTTTATCACTTGCAAGGAAAATAAACTATAAAAACGTCTCTTAACATAACATGAGGGATATAATTACAAAATTTACTATTAATACCATATTACATCATGTCATGTACATATTTTTACATAGTACCATAAGAAAAATAAATGGAAAAACAGTCATCGAGCAATACATACAAAAGAAAACTTTCGGTACAAAACATCTGTCCTTAATCCATCATCGCTTAAGCCAACTAACTTCCATCAATTCAAACGATCATGGATCTGAAAATTTAGCATAACATACTATGAGTATAAGAAATACTCAGTAAGATACCATGCTTAGATTTTTATCATGATAATACTACACAAAAGAATACAATCAAACCCATACTTGCATATTCCGGCTTGCCGGTGCCCTTCGGACTTGTCCTAAGACATAAATAGATATCTAACTTTGTGGACTTGTCCACCATAATCATATTATGGTTTTTCATGCATAACTTAAGCATAAATATCACCATGAAAATCATAACTCTTAAGCATGAAAGTATCTTACAGTAAAATTTGAAGATCTTCGATTGAAATGTAAATTGGAAGTGCTAGGTTTACTTCCTTCTCCTTTCCTTCTTATTTTCGGTTTTTGCTCTCTTTTTAAGTGTATAAGTGTTTTGTAAAATGAAAGAAATCTCTCTATGGCAATGGATATGGATGTATTTATATATATATAAAGATAAGGATAAATGATTGATATTTTTTTTCTTTTTTTTTTTCTCACCACCGCCTCACCCCCCTTTTCCTTCCATTTATTTATTATTTTTTTTCTTATTTCTAAACATGTCTAGCCTATTGTCTAAGTGTATGGTGATGATTAATACCAAGTGGGCTGATTATAGGGTAATAAGTGGCCTCAAACCTAGATTTATAAAGGAAACCTCTCATCTTTTCAACTAATATAATCTAAACCCGCTAACTTTCATTGTTAACAAGGTGTACCCCAAATTTAAACTTATACCCAACTTACATATTCAAAAATTGTAGATCGTAACATAATTTAATCATTTGGTCAATTGAAGTCCTAACAAAATAATCCACTTCATTTAAGTCCAAACTTGCCTTAAGTTTCGACTAACTAATAATCACTTCATACATACACAGCCTTTGACACTTCATGCCTGCATTCATTAACTACCTCTAACATTAACCACTACAAAGGTGGTGTCCCCCTTTACCTTATGGCCAATATTGTATTGAAAGTTAAATCGCTATCCCAAAGAGATTTAAACGAGCATAAAATTTCGGAGTATTACAATAAGAGTCCTTTTGAGATTGTTACCGGCTAGGAACTGCTACTCCCTCATACAGTGGATATCGAACGAAGTACCAAGTCCCCTCAAGCAAAGAACTTTTCTCAAGAGTGGAAACGAAATATTGAAATTGGTTGGAGTTATCTTGAGAAAGTTCAAAAATGGGATAAAAAGGCTGGAGATCTAAAGCGTCGTTTGATTGAATTCAATGTTGGAAATCTAGTAATGGTTAAGATTCCCAATAGAAATGTTTACAAACTAATAAGAGGGAAGGACTCAAGATTGACGCCAAAATACATTGGACCATTACCCATCGTGAAGAGGATTGGAAGAGTTGCATACAGAGTTGAATAAAATCCACAAGGTCCTTCATGTTTGTGCGTTGAAGCCATACTTTGCGGATAAGGGGGATGCATCTAAAAATGAGCCAAAGCGACCTGTTTTTGAACTGAAGAAAGATGGAAAGAAAGTTGCTGAAACTATTCTTGACCATCGAATCACTAAAGCTTCTAGAAAAGATCATCAGGAGTACTTGGTGAAATGGATTGGATGCAGTAGCGAGGAGAATACTTGGAAAAGAAAAAAAGATCTCGGAGCCTTCAAACCATTAATTGAAGCATATCATTGATGGCACCGAGGACGTCGCCAAAATAAATGGGGGAGAATGTCAAGAACCCTAGGTTTACTTAGCCCTTGACACTATTGTAGGCGCAGTTTGCCCAACGTCGAGACCAGACATTGTAAATATTACTTCAAGTTTGAGTTGTAATTTTCTTTTCATTGTAATAACTATTTCAGTTGTAAAAGAGCTGTAAACGTTTAGTATGATTCCTCGTCTTTTAAACGTACACTCCTGTCACTTAGGTTTTTGTTCAAAATGTTATTATAGGGGGTATTAGTTATTCAAAAATCTTTCAAGCTCACTGGTGTCCGTCCCCTACACCAGCAATTGTAATTTTCTGTTTTCGTCAATTGTAATGCTCAGTTTTCATCAATTAATGTTCAATTTACTTTCAATGTACTCAATTTCTCTATTGTAAAATTTGCTTTCCTGTGGAGCAGACTACTGCCGCACGGTGTCCCCTTTTTGTGCCAAGAAGAAAGGCAACCCGTGAAACTTGGTCTCAACACAAAGTGTCTTAGACGGTCGAAGGAATCAATTCTTGGTCATTAACAAAAAGTGCCTTGAACGATCAAAGGAGACGGTCCTTAGCACCCAAACCAAAGTGCCTTGCATGGTGAAGGTGACTGTTATTGACCCTCAAGCCCAACTTGCCCTAAAACATAAAAGGCCTGTTCAAAATCAAATTAGTTATGGATGATATAAAAAAATAAAGAAATAAATAATTGAATAAACATTCAAGTAAAATAAAATAAAATTTTTGTTATCAAAATTAAAGGATAACGATTTTAATCTTAATCAAATTCGTAGTTTATTCTCAAATTTTCAGAAATCAATTTACTAATTGGAAGTTTGAGTTCAAATCAAATTCTAAACTAAATTAAAAAAAATGAAAAATCACAATTTATTCCCTCAAGATTTAATTTATTTATTATGAAATAAATTTATTAAATTTATTTCATAATAAATAAATTAAATCTTGAGGGAACATTTGTAGAAATTAAAAAAAAAATAACTAAATAAAATAACAAATAATGGATTGGGTCAATTTAAATAATTAGCCCAATTAAATTTACTAAATTAAAATCTACTGAGGCCCAAAAAAAATTCAATGAACCATACTATTTACATTTTTAAGATCCATAGTTATTTAATTATTCTCTTTGATTAAAGATAATTGAGTGGTTACCAAATTGGTTGCGATTTTCCCTTATAAATTAGGACTGAAAGTCCATAAAATTACACAAGTAAAAGTGCAAAGGAAAAAAGACGAAATGTTGAAAAATTCCAAAGCTCGAGAAAGAAAGTAAATCCCCTCAAAGCTAAATTTGGTGATCATCGAGATCTTCATATCCCCCCCCCC
>NW_019248663.1:87447-93486 GCF_002742605.1 Olea europaea var. sylvestris | reverse complement strand
TCTTCCTATCCCCCCCCCCCCCCCGTTTGGTCTCCATTAATTTTCATTCCATTACATTTCATTTTTCTCTCTCCTATTTTCAACCATACAATCTTCCACAAAATAATATTACACATAAATCGAAAACATTTCTTTTTTTTTTCAACACTCATTATTCAAAAAAACACTATTCCACCCATTTTGATTTCCACAAAATGGAGGCAAAACGAGGGACTAATATCAAATTCAAATTCAAGTCCTGAAACCCATGTGCCGAAAAGTCAAGTTCTCAACAAATCAAAATTATAACAAATTCTTGAAGTCTAGGATTCAAGCCACGTGACTTCTTGTCTTCAAACATTCTAATCATTAATCGGAGGATTTTTGCAATTACAAGAAGATTAATATCCACTCTTCCCAAAAATACAATTTGTAACATAATCGGAGGATTTTTGCAATTACAAGAAGATTAATATCCACTCTTCCCAAAAATACAATTTGTAACAATTTTTGTATGTTTTTAATCAACAAACTTCATTGTACACCATCAAATCGACAAACTCACTACACTTCATAACAAGTGCTTCATCTACCAATGGGTATTCTAGTCCATCAAAGTCTCTAGGATTTCTTCTCGGGCCGCTTTTTGTCCTATCTTGCCTCGGCATCAGGAACACTCCTATCTCGCCTATCCAATCCATCCTTAAATTCCCAATGCCACATTCATTCCCTCAGAGTTTTGCTTCATTGCTATGAAGAATTGATCATTCTTCTCCCTAGACGTAGATCTTTCCTTTTTCGACACCCTACATTGTAACTATGTTTACGCACGTGTATCACTCAATGTTGCTTTCTCATCTAATTAATCTTGCAAGTGCTTCAAGAAACTAATTTGATTCAAATCAAAAATTCAGCCCTTATGATGTTTAAACAAATGATTGAAGTCAACTCTAGAAAGATTCAGGAAAAAAAAAAGGAATAGAAAATTGAATGGAAACCCAATAAGAAATTCAAGAAATGGTTCTTGATTTCGATTCATACCTTTTTTCATAGCAATATTGACTCCAATTGTTTGGAGGTTAGATTGAATACTTCAATGAATTTATGATTCATGAAATTTTAAGAAAGTGGTTCTTGAAATTGAATCAGACATCCTAAGGCTTGGAAATTTGATTTTCTTGTTGTTGAAACTTTTCTTCTGTCCTTTTTTCTTATTGCTGATTTATTTTTATTTTTTTTATATTTTTGCAGTTTTTGAAAAAAATGTTTGCACTAGATATGCGGAAAATCAATGAAGGCAAGAAAATTTGAGAAAAATTGTATTGTTGCACTAAATTTAATGCACAAAACAATTTTTCAATGTTCTTGGTATTTGTGTTGATGTAAAACACTCAAGAAGATGATGAAGACTCAAGAAAACGAAGGAGACTCAACTAATAAGATGGAAATTAGAAGAAAAAATGCAGAAAGATCTTTATAACCTTGATTAAAGCCCTCTGATACCAATTGATGTAACCCACATAGCAATAGCAACTCCAAAACTCACACAAGATTGAATAACAATACTAAGAAAGATAAAATCCCGATTTTATGCTTGACCCAATAAATTATCAAATCAAGGAACCAAAGTTATAAAGGAACTTAACCAAGGTATTTCAAAAATTATGAACCTTGCTATTGTTGAATGTCACAAAGATGAAATCCTTCATAAGTTTGAAATTGAGTTCAATGAAGAACAAGAAGAAAGTGACCTTGCTTTGATATCTCTAAAATAAATAGAGTCCTAATCGAAAAATGAAAAAATAAACTACCTTCAATTGCGTGCATGTTGAGCTGAATCTTTGTAAGTTTGTTTCCCTCAAT
Organism: Olea europaea var. sylvestris; assembly: GCF_002742605.1. Taxonomy (NCBI): domain Eukaryota; kingdom Viridiplantae; phylum Streptophyta; class Magnoliopsida; order Lamiales; family Oleaceae; genus Olea; species Olea europaea. The sequence goes on along the minus strand of NW_019248663.1, from coordinate 91,644 downwards.
GGATATTATCATCGCGCATCTAAACACTTGATATCACTATTCCTAGGAGGTTGGAAATCTACGTTGGGTTTTATTTTCCTAGCTACTTCCTCCTTTCCTCTTGGTTGTCGATCTTAACAAGTTAAACAACCCAATCACTTCTATTATTATCCCACTTCAGTTTTCAATAAGGATTAGAACCTGACGAATAGGAGCTAGCTACTCTTTTTCCTTTTAATTGCCTCTCCACCTTCATAACCACATGTAACATATCCTCCAATTTGACTACATTGACTATCTTTCTATTCAAATCATTCAAAAACCTAGCCATTGTGGCATGTTTCTACATGTCGTGCAACGTATATTTGGTCTAATTTTAGCAAGTATCATGCACTTTGGTAAATTTTTGTGCATCTTGTAACATTTCACACACTTCTCTACATTGTTGCTTGTTTTGGTTCATTTTTTTGCATTTTAGTGCATAAAGTGAATTTGGTATTTTGGCAAGTTTTGACATATTTTGCACAGCTTGTTAAATTTTGGTACATTTTGATACATATCATTCAGCTTGGTAAATTGTCATAATTAGCAACATCTGGGCATACAGTTCATGTAGCTTTGTACATTTTAGTGTTTCCATTTATTTTGAGCATGCTGGTACATTTTTTATGCATTTGGCACATTATATTGCACTTTGGTCAATTTGTAAGTTTTTTTTTTTTTTTTTTTTTTTGTTTGTTTTTTTTTTTTTTTTTTTTTTTTTTTTTTTTTTTTTTTGGGGGGGGGGGGGGGGGGGGGAAGGTTTGTACATTTTTCCCACTTTGTGTAATTTTGACACATTTTAATCAAATTTGCGCATTCTTGTATATTTCAAAAACTTATATTTAGTTTTTGTAAATTTCAATCATGGTACATTTTGGCATATATTCCGTATTTTTTTAGTGTGTACATTTCATGCAGGTTTTCATATTTTTGCATGTTTCGATATATTTCTCCTAGAGTACATTTTATCACATGTCATGCAATGGTACATTTCAAATATTTGGCATGTTTTAGTACTTTTCAAGACGTTTGTTACATTTCGTGCAATTTGGTACATTTTCTTGTATTTTGGTAAATTTGCTTCTTTGGTACATTTTCATGCATTTTTTTTTATATAATTCATTTCATGGTGTGGAGTTTTTGTATGTTTCTCCCACTTGGTTTAAATTTTAGCTCATTTTAATCGTTTCGTAAATTCTTGTACGTTTCACATAATGCAATACATTTTTGCAAGTTTTGTACTTTTGGGGCATGTTTTTATATCACATTTCGTATATACCAGTATATTTTGGCATGTTCCGATAAATTTCTTGAAAAATGGTACATTTTGTCGCATTTTAGCACTTATCGAACACTTCGGTAAATTTTAGTGCATCTTGATACATTTCACACGGTTTGTTACATTTTTCCTTGTTATTGGTTTATTTTTCTTCATTTTAATACATTTAAGTGAATTTGGTATATTTTGGGAAGTTTTGATACATTTTTACATGGTTTGTTACAATTTGTTACATTTCGTTAAACTTGCTTAGAATTTGTCACATTTTGCACTATATGGGCATGGCTAGATATGTTTCGCATAATATAGTAAACATTGAAACATGTTTCGGCACATTTCAAATAACTTCGTATATTTTTTGTGCAATCATTTTCATTTCTTTCACGTTGTTGCTTTTTTTATACGTTTGCTTCATTTTACGCATTCATACATTTTTTGTAGATTTTACACACTTAGCACATTTTGATTTATTTCCCAATTTCGATCCATTTTTTGGCATTTTGATGAATTTATAAATTTAGTTATATTTTGTGGTGTTTTAGTAAATTTCTCGAGGTATGGGCTTTTTTTTCCTTTTTTTTTTATTACTTTTCAAAATGTATCAAAATGTGCATTTTGGAAATATATCAAAATGCATATTTAGGCATAAAAGTCACTATTTCTTGAGTTCAATTATGTGTGTCCACATCGTCTAATTGTTGTCAAATGAACATGTAAAGATTGAACATTCAAATATTCAAATGGACAGAATCTGTTTTTCCGGTTTATCATTGTCCACTTATTTTTCCAATCTCTTTTCACCTCCTTGACCATATCCATTAATTCTCAATTTTTTACCACACTTCTATGATATGTATGTAAAGGTAATCATGTTCTGAAATTGCCACAAGTGGAGTATTTAAAACTTCAAAGGCAGTCCATTTTACAAAACACCAAATCAGGCAATTTCCCTATCACTGTTTTCGATTTCCATTTATTAGGTCATTAAGAATCATTTCTATACTTACAACTCCTATATACGAACATTCAAAGTGATATATATGTGATCCATTCAAAATATTATATAACACCAAAGGTGGAAAAGGTAAAATCAAGCAACTATCCAATTTCCGGTCCTTGGTTATTTCACCCAAATTCTTGCAATCAATTACTCCTCTTTTGTTATCATTAAATCTTCAAAACATCCCAACATGATCTCAAGCAAGTCCAGAGGTTTAAGAGATTATAATACACCCAAAAGAATTAAAGAATATCTTCCCAAACCTTGAGTTAAACTCACCTGCTCAAACTGCCAATCCTAGCTTCTCGTTTTCTATCTCCCTTTGTTTCCTTGCCGTCTCTTTCACTTGGGGTACTCGAGGATAAATTTTGGGAGGGGGGTAAATGTCTTATTTAGGTGCGTGCTTGATACTTAAGGAGTCATGCTTAAGGGTTGGGTATGACTTAAATACTTAAGGCCTTTTCAATATTCTCATTGCCTAGCAAGTCCATCTCCAACATCCAGATTAATCTATTTTTCCACCATAGCTCAACATAAAATCTACCCAGGTCGAGGGGCAAAGGACTAACACCATATCAAGGTCTTCAAACCGCCATGATCGAATGCACCATTTTAAGAGAAAGCAATTAGAAATGATGCAATATGCAAATGACATTGTAAATAGCATGAATGCATGAAATATACTGGTCGAAGAAGTAATGAAAAGTTCGGGGTGTTACAATTTTCTTGTTCACAATGCATACATTTGTACATATTGGAAAGGATATAAATGATTTGAAGGAAAATGAAACGTAAATTCGAATTGGCCCTTGAAGCTAGTAGCCAGTCCTATTATCCTTCTTGTTGCTCTAGTTCTTGTGGGTTTGAACATTATGAAGGCTGAAGTCTTGATTGAGTTTAGTTAGTTCTTTACAACAAGAAAAGCCAATATTGAGTGACACTTAGATGTAAACACGAGAGGATTAATATTTTTTTCGTTATTAAGATGTCTTAAAAAGAGGAATCTACATCTAGGGAGGGGAACAACCAATTCTTCATGTTGAAACCTATGCAACAATAATTTGAGAGGATGAATATTAGTTGGAGAAATTAGGGAGAGGAAGGATATGCATAGGCTACGATGATTGCAAACTTACAAACGGGACCACCCAAAAGAGTTTCTAAAGCTAGGAGGAAGGATAAGTGTGATTCTAGGGCTGAAATTGATGATGAGAATGAAATAAAGAGTGAGAGAATGAGGATGACCAAATCTTGATGCCTGACGTTGGTAGGATGAAGAATAGAGGAGATAGGCATGAAAGGTGGCCTAGAGGCGATCCTAGAGATTTTTGTGGGATCAAGATGGAGATAGAATTGATCATAATTTGTGTAGTATTAAGATGAAAGTTTCTTCAATCAAAGGTAGAAACAACCTTGAAGTTTATTTGCAGTCAGTGAAGAAGTTTAGAGTTGATCTTTGAATGACAATTATTCTGATGAGAAAAAGGTAAAACTAGTAGTAATAGAATTTACTGATATGCAATAATATGGTAGGATCGATTGATGACAAATAGAAGAAGAAATCATGAGAGACTATAGAAACATGGGATGAATTGAAGGCTTTCATGAGGAGAAGATTTGTATCTAGTCATTACTATAGATGTAACAACTTGGCCTCTATACCCAAACTGCTATATCATACGTACTCTCATTTTGGATGGATAGACCCACTTAAACCTTCACGACTTTCTATTGTGTTCCCCAAGATTCGAACTCAAGTTCTCTACCTAACGAGAAATTTAAGTTGAATCTTGGTACCAACTAGATAACTTGTTCAATCAGAACCAAGATTCAACTTAAATCTTTTATTAGGCCTCTTAGGTTAGAATCCTAGGTGACGCAATAGAAAGCCGTGAAG
>NW_019248663.1:80788-86456 GCF_002742605.1 Olea europaea var. sylvestris | reverse complement strand
ATATTACTACAATTATGTGCTATGTAATTATGATTAACTTATTTAAATTATAGTTTGTGTGTATATATAATTACCTGTGTCTAGTATGTAATATTTTATGTAATTATGGTAGATTGATTTCAAATATAACCTCACATACTCAATAGATACAAATGATGTGTAGCTTCAGGATCAAAAAGTACAAGTGCTAGAATACCAAAGACAGAGAATTTACATGTTACAACTGATCGATTTGTCTCGGCTTCTAATTTGGTAAAATAGTAAACACCCTAGCTGACCTTCCTCTTCTCTATAGGATTTGGATTACTTGGGCATTTTCTAGCAAGATGTCCCAACTTTCCACAAGCATAACGTCCTAGTCTTTGTAAGACATGCTGGAACAGTATGCTGCCCACCACATTTGGGGCAAAGATAATCAGTTCGAGGCTTTACCCTGATATATCTTTAGATGCTTGCCCTCATCCCATTATTGTTGTCACTGACTTGGTTGAACCTTAGATTTCTGACTCTGACACTGGAATACTCTTTTCTTATCATTTCTAGGCTTACGCTGTCCCTAACCTTGTCTTAATTGTCTCGAGCCTCTTGCGCATGACCAATTCTTTGTTCGGCTTATTCTATGACTAACATCCTCTCTACTATTTGGGAATATGAAACACCTTGAATTCCTGCCATGCTTACATCTCTATATAGTTTTGGCCCTAGTCCCTCCAGAAATCTTTCAACTTTTAGTGTATCAATATTAACCATGTGGGTAGCAAACCTGAATAGTAATTCAAACTTACGACTCTCCCATTGTCGTACCTCCTTAACTGTATAAATTCACCCATCTTCGTGGCTTGAAGTGGGGTTATAACAAAAGAGATCCTTAAATCTGTCCCATGTCATAGCATTAATATCTTCAATGCTGCTAATTGTGTTCCACCAGTGTTCAACACTATCTCATAGTACAAAGGATGCGCAAACCACTATTTCTGCCACTAAAACTCTCGTCTACCTTAACATATTCTCTAAAGTTCTCAACCAATCCTCTGCTGCCATTGATCTAATGCATCCTCAAATAATTCGGATTAAATTTTCTAAATCATTCCCCCGTCGTCTCAATATGTTCAACCCTTTGTTGTTCTCCCCTTGATAATTTGTTGTATTAGCAGTTGAATTTGTTTAGATTTGTGCTCAACATCCCTAGAGTAGTAGTATTTTCATAAGTCTATCAATAATAACATCCCAACTATCATCTTGAATAGATGCCTCTTGTCCTGGAGTTCTAGCTCGACTATTATTGGCATCTTTGGTTCTCACCATGGTTGCAAATAAAGATTGGCAAATATCATTCATAAAGTATGCAAAAAGTAATGCAACAAAATAAAACTCACCGGCTTAGCTGTGTTCTTTCGTACTCCGAGATCATATTGACAATCTACAGAATAATAACCATGCCACTGATACCACTCTATATCACACTCCATTCATATTAACTATACACTAACCTATTTTGGAATAAAATTTGATGACCCGACCTAGACATACGATTCTATATTTTATTTCTGACATGATAAAATGAAATATGCATCTTCACAATAAGGTCCCTTTATATTCTTGTCTGACACCTATGATGTATAGTACATTACATGGATGCACCATGCCCGGCTACATTTCTTTTTCTATTTTTAAACATTTTTGGTCTTTTAACGACGACCAAATACTATATAACCAAATTCCAACATATTTACTTTGAGGATTACAAATGTATTTACCATACCATTTCAGAAGTCATATATATACAATATAGAATTCTCAAAATATAGTACAACAGATTATATAATATCAAAACAATAGCCTACAAAATGACCCTATAAGTCTCATCCATATACATCAAACTTTGGAATCCCGTAAGAGCTTTATAGCTAGCCAAGTCTTCTGTGAAATCCTTGCTCACCTACAATACAAGGACTACATAAGTTAATGTTAAGTAAAAATCATGCATGCCATAATGAGTATAAGTATTATGTGTAACATTCCCAAAAATAAAAAAATAATAACAATAATTAATTAATTAAACTATAATTTTTCTGATGTATTTTCTCTGATAAATTTATATTCCTTTCTAGTGAAGATTACAGTGGGCGAAATTAGGATTCAGAAGGAGTTAAAATTTAAAATTTCGTGATTATGAAATTGAGTGCTTTCTGCCGTCCAGTTGTTGAGTGATGACCAAAATCAAGAATATAAATCCATCACCACTACAAATTTTTTTTTCTCGTCCAATTGTAAGTAATTTTTTTTTTGAAATATAATTATGGCTATTTTTGCTATGGTATCATAGTTGTTCCATGTAAAATCCCTAAAACTCTAGAATGAGAATTTAGTTATTTTATAAGATATGCTTTTATATTATAAAAATAAAAAAATTGGAAAAATGAAACAAAATAGGTTCTAAATTCATAGTTTAATTGGGCCAAATAATTAGATTTTAATGGAGCGAAAATAAGTATATCAATACGCTTATTTTGTAATCCGAATTAAATAATATAGGTTGGGCTCAAGAAAATATAATGTCGTATAAGTTAAGCCCTAGATAAATTAAATCAAAGAAACGTATTTAATATGTATTTTTTTTAATGTATCCGTCAAGATAATTAGCAAAAGATTATAATATTTTATTTGCATAATCACGTTTATCTTTAGTTTGAAGAAATTAATCATGACCAAATTCTATTATTCCATTTGAAAACCAGTAACCAAATCGGTTTACGTACACGTGCATTTTATTTATCCTTTTTATTCTATAATCTTTGCCAATTGAATTAAGTTCACATTAATCCAAATAAAACTGTTCCCTTTTATCGTGCTGTGTGGTTTGGTTGGGTTTTTCATAAACCGTGATCTAGTATAATATACGAAATGAGATTAGAATTTTTTAAATTCAAATAAATATGTTGTAAAATTATTTTATGTGAGGTTGACTTATCTATAAGTTGAAGATATATCTAATCTAATCAAGTTTCGTTGGTTTATAAAGATAAAGATAATTCTAAGTGATTAACTATCTTAGTAACCCAGTAGAATCCGCTAATTAGCCGGTTATGTGTACATTGTTTATTTTAGAAACTTAATATGCAATACAAATCCTAAAGCAAATCAGAGTGCCCGATTCCAGCAATCCTCGATTTTTTTTTGACAATAAAATATTACTTTTGTTGAAATCAGTTAAGAGATTGAAGAATTTTAATTGAGTCAAATTCACCCATGGACACATTTGCATGCCTAGAATAACTAACCAATTAGGATTTAGTCAAATCTTGGTCTCATAGCATATACGCTCTCTTTCTCTCTCTTAACTGATTTGTTTGAGATAGTACAAATCAAGTAAATCTTTTAGTTGAGATAGAACTTATTTTTTACTCAAACCTGACCCTATATAAAGCTCACGTATTCCAAGCATATACTCACAGAAACTTCAAAAAGCTTTTTACTAAAGAAAATAAATAGTCAATTCAGAGAGAAGAAATCATTAAGACGGGATTTTCACATGCATTTTTCCATTACAACTTTTCAAATCAACGAGGTAGGATAATGTGCAAGTTGAACCGTCCTTTCAATATTATAATTTTTGACGTGATTTATTTCATGAAATACTAATTGACCTGCGGGTCCCTATGAAATGAAATGTGAGATCTCCTTCAGGTCTTCTCAAATATGTTAGAGTATTCGATTGATGGATTGCTCTTAATGAAATGATGGTATGGAATTTTGTAAATTTATGTTTTAAAAGTTATCATGTTGTTTTGGACACACGTATCCTATTGACTATAAATGATCAACTCCTTCAAATTTAACATTTCAGGTCAGATCGATTGACATGGATGGTAGCTGAGCGGTAAGCAGGTTGCCAAGTAAAGAAAATTTTCAAGAAAACATTTAAAAATAATTCTTCTAGGACATTTTGTTTTTCCATTTAAACGTTCCATGTTACATGATGATACGTTTATTTGATTCAGCATTTAAGTATTCAATAAATTAAGGTTTTAAGTTTTTGATTATTATTTCAACTTGATATATGTTTATGGAATGATATCAGCATCACCTCAAAATTTAAGTCTAAAAAATTTGGGGTGTTACATTATGAGTTTATGCCACCATGTTGTTTCTTTAAAACATCATTCTAAAATGTACCATATTCATTCATCAAAGTCAATTCGAAATAATTTCATTTGAAATACTTTCTTTACATTTGGCCCTTGACCCACTTACTATGCATTGGATGAGCTCTGTACAATTTAATTATCAATAATTAACAATCCAATGGCCAATATGATATCGACACAATCGAGTCGACCGTCCTCTTTTGATCACTAAAAGTACCTCTTCTAACTGCCCCATGATAATTATCCCATCCGCAATGTCAATAATCATAATATCACAAAGGAACGGTCAAATGGTCCCTTTATGATCATCACTAAAGGCTCATTTCCTATTTACCCATGAGATAGTCCTGTAAATCTCACTATTTCTCGAGTTCAATTACGAACGTCAATGTTATCTATTTGTTGTTTGTAAAACTCTTTCAAATATATTTTTATTAGGCCTAAGAGATAACTAATAAACATGTAAATTTTGAAGCTAAGTTAAAAATGAAAATGGACAGAATTTGTCTTCAGGTTTCCATCACTAACCAATTATTCTCAAATTTTATAAATTTGCAACAAATGAAGGTCTATAGCTTCAAATTAAGTCCTTTTTATAGCACATTGAATCAGGTAGCTTACTGTGACTGTCTTAGGTTTCCATTACTTATCATGCCACAAATTAGTTTCTAACTTATTAGAAATTATTTCTATATCTATAACCTTATGTGAGAACATTTAAATATTATTTTATGAAAGATTGTGTGGTTGAAGATAGGAGAGTGAAAAATAGAATGTAATGAAATATAATTTAATGGGGGCCAAACGTGGGCTAATTCAGCTGTCCAGAACTTTCAATTCCAGATTTCTATTTTCTATTTCTCTTTGGCTCTTTTACTTTCTTTTTCTCTTGGAATCAATTTGGGATCAGTTGAAGGAGTTAATATCTTATATAGGGGATAGATATAAAGTCTCTAAGGATCTTGAGTTGTGCATAATACTTAGGAATGAAGAAATTGACTATAAAATGAATGTAACATCAAGAATGAGGTGTCTCCAATCATGATATGTTCTTGTGGTAAAAATCCTTAACCGTTCATTCGACTCCTTTACCCGATTGGGGCCAAATCTCAACCGACCTCAACTATTCGCACCTCAATATTTATAGTCACATGAACTACTTATCATATTGTGATAATGTCACTTCATGTTTCATGTCCCAAATATTTTAAAGACTTAGGTAGGGTTTAGGGTAACCATGATTGACCGAATTAAAAGCGAGTGACTTTACCGATAATGATTCCAATACTTTCAAGATCACAATTGTTTACCACATCAATATCCAACATCTAGATTAATCTAAATTTCTACCATAGCTCCATGTAAGATTCACCACCTAGGTCGAAGGTCAAAGATGAACACCATATAGAAATCTTAAAACTTAAATGACCCAATGCATCGTTATAAGAGAAAACAATTTCAAACTATCGATGCAATGCAAAGGCAATCTAAATGGCAAGTAATACATGAATCATATTGGC
>NW_019248663.1:68673-77996 GCF_002742605.1 Olea europaea var. sylvestris | reverse complement strand
AGACAACTATTAGGTTGTGCTATGCCTTGGACAGTCTTGATGAAAAAGTCGAGATGGCTGAATCCAAGCCCTTTGGCTTCCATCCAATTAAATAGCACGTTGATGCGCTTGATAAGACAACTATTAGGTTGTGCTATGCCTTGGACAGTCTTGATGAAAAAGTTGAGATGGTCGAATCCAAGATTTGTGGATTACACATCCAATTGGATGGAAGCCAAAGGGCTTGCATAGCAATGACTGAAGCTGCTGCAATCATTCCTGATCAGCAGGATGAAATGGAATTGTTGAGAGCTCAATTGCGGGTACTCCAACATGCGGTCGGCAATGGGCAAGTTCCCGTACCTGAGTATGCTCCTAGACTCAGAATTCCTGAATCATGTACCTACGAAGGGGCATTTGATGCAAAAGAAGTTGAAAACTTCTTGTTAGACATGGAATAGTACTTTCTCGCAGCTTCGATTGAAGACGAAGCTGGAAAGGTAACCACAGCTACCATGTATCTCGGTGGAGATGCAAAACTATGGTGGTGAACCAAATATACTGACATTCAGGCCAACAGGGTTCGAATAGATTCTTGGGATCTCCTTAAGGAAGCGATTAGATCGCAATTTTTCCTGAAAAATGTCGAGTATCAGGCTCGACGGGCACTTCAAGACCTGAGACACACAAGCTCTATCAGGGAGTATGTGAAATCCTTTTCGGGCCATATGTTCAATATTCGAGATATGTCGAAAAAAAGATAAGCTCTTCACCTTTATGGAAGGGTTGAAATCGTAGACACACATGGAACTTCAAAGACAGAAAGTTACTAATTTAAGCACGGCCATGGGAGCCGTCGAATGCTTAAGCGACTACCAAATGAAATCTAGAAAAGATCGACCTTCAGGGAGTAATCAAACAACTGGAGGTGGTAACAGACCTAGCTCGAACCCAAATGGGGGAGACCGTTACTCTCAGAATAAAGAAGGAGCTTATCAAAACACCCGTGGCTTTCAGGGAAACTATCATAATAGCCGTCAAGGAAATTTTAACGGCAGCAACAGTAATAACTTGAACAAAGGAAAAGTAATGGAAGGTCGAACTAATGCCACTCCCAAATTTAAGTGCTTTTTATGTGAAGGACCTCATTGGGTGTCGGAATGCCCTCAGAAGCGGATGGTAAAGTTCAAAGCAAGAGGCTTATTCAGGAATTTGAGGACATCATGCCAGACGAATTACCAAAGAAATTACCATCAAGAAGGATGACTAATCATGAGATTGAACTTATTCCAGGTGCCAAACCTCCCGCCAGGGCACCATACCGTATGTCTCAACCTGAGCTTGAAGAGTTTTGGAAGCAATTGGGAGAAATGTTTGAGAGTGGAATCATTGTGCCTGCGAAGTCGCCATATGGAGCTCCTGTATTGTTTCAAAAAAAGGCCGATGGTTCTCTTAGAATGTGTTGTGACTATCGAGCCTTAAACAAAATTACTGTAAAGAATAGCTATTATATCCCACTGGTTGTGGATTGCTTCGATCAACTGAGTCGGGCGAAGTATTACACAAAAATTGATCTAAGGCCCGGATACTGGCAAGTTCGAATCAAGGAGAGAGACGAAGCAAAGACTTAGATTGTAATCAGATATGGAGCCTTTAAATTTAAAGTGATGCCTTTTGGTTTGACAAATGCTCCAGCAACATTTTGTACAATGATGAATCAGGTACTTCACGGGTTCTTAGATGATTTTGTCGTGTTGTACTTGGACAATCAGGTACTTCACGGGTTCTTAGATGATTTTGTCGTGTTGTACTTGGACGACATAGTAATCTGCAGCGAGACATTGGAGGAACATGTCCAGCAAGTGAGGCAAGTTTTTAATCAGTTACGGGAGAATGAATAGGCCAAGCCATCTAAATGCTCATTTTCTCAAACATCTATCAGTTTCTTAGGTCACATCATTGGATAAGGTAAATTTCGCATGGATTCGAAGAAGGTTACAGCCATCAAAAATTGGCAACCACCAAAAACCATACATGATATACGTTCATTTCTTGGATTATGCAATTACTATCGGAGATTTGTGAAAGGCTACTCAGAAATTGCACTGCCACTTACCGAATTGACAAAAAAGGATAAGGATTGGGATTGGTCATTCCAATGCCAAACTGCTTTTGAAAGGTTGACGAAGTTCATGTGGACAAACCCGATTTTAGTCTTACTGGATATGACTAAACCATTTGAAGTTCATACAGATGCTTCAGATTTTGCACTTGGTGGAGTCCTCATGCAAGAAGGACATCCGGTAGTATATGAGAGCTAGAAGTTAAACCAAACAGAACATCGTTACTCGGCACATGAAAAAGAATTGTTAGCAGTAGTCCATTGTCTCAGAGGATGGCGTCACTATTTGCTTGGGTCTCCATTTATTGTGAAGAGAGATAACAATGCAGTTAGTCACTTCATGTCCTAACCAAAACTATCGAGCAAGCAGGCTTGTTGGCAGGAATTTCTTTCAGAGTTCAACTTTATGTTAAGAGTATCGTCTTGGATCTAGTAATCATGTTACTGATGATGCTCTTAGTCGATGGGCCGATTTGGCTGCCATTTGCTCCGTAGCTGCTCTTTTAGGGAACGCTGTCTCTATGAACACTAGAAACCAAATTCGGGCACTTATGGAGAAGTGCCCGGCTACTAAATACTTGGTCGACCTCATCAAGCAGGGTAAAACTCGACAGTTCTAGTTCGATGGGGAACTGGCGAAGACAAAGGGAGACCGTCTATAAGTTCCTAAGGGTGGAGATTTGAGAAAATCATTAATTACAAAATGTCATGATACGATTTGGGCAGGGCATCCCGAAGAGGAAGGCACTTGTGCACTACTACAACGTGCATAGTACTGGCCTCAAATGCGGAACGACATTGCAAACTCTTAATCAAATTCGTAGTTTATTCTCAAATTTTCCATCTGCATCAATTTACTAATTGGAAGTTTAAGTTCAAATCAAATTCTAAACTAAATTAAAAAAAATCAAAAATCACAATTTATTAATAAATTTATTTCATAATAAATAAATTAAATCTTGAGGGAACATTTGTAGAAATTAAAAAATAAATAAATAACTAAATAAAATAACAAATAATGGATTGGGTCAATTTAAATAATTAGCCCAATTAAATTTACTAAATTAAAATCTATTGAGGCCCAAAAAAATTCAATGAACCATACTATTTACATTTTTAAAATCCATAGTTATTTAATTATTCTTTTTTATTAAAGATAATTGAGTGGTTACCAAATTGGTTGCGAATTTCCCTTATAAATAGGACCGAAAGTCCATAAAATTACACAAGTAAAAGTGCAAAGGAAAAATGACGAAATGTTGAAAAATTCCAAAGCCCAAGAAAGAAAGTAAATCCCCTCAAAGCTAAATTTGGCGATCATCGAGATCTTCATATACCCCCCCTCCCCGTTTGGTCTCCATTAATTTTCATTCCATTACATTTCATTTTTATCTCTCCTATTTTCAACCATACAATCTTCCACAACATAAATTACACGTAAATCAAAAACTTTTCATCTTTTTCAACCACTCATTATTCGAAAAAAATACTATTCCAAACGAGGGAATAATTTCAAATTCAAATTCAAGTCCTGAAACCTATGTGCCAAAATAATTTCAAATTCAAATTTATAATACTCCGAAATTTTATGTTCGTTTAAATTTCTTTGGGATAGCGATTTAACTTCCAATACTATTTTTGGCCATAAGGTAAAAGGGGACACCACCTTTGTAGTGGTTAATGTTAGAGGTAGTTAATGAATGTAGGCATGAAGTGTCAAAGGTTGTGTATGTATGAAGTGATTATTAGTTACTCGAAACTTAAGGCAAGTTTGGATTTGAATGAAGTGGATTATTTTGTTAGAACTTCAATTGACCAAATGATTAAATTATGTTACAATCTACAATTTTTGAATATGTAAGTTGGGTACAAGTTTAAATTTGGGGTACACTTTGTTAACGATGAAAGTTAGCGGGTTTAGATTATATTAGTTGAAAAGATGAGAGGTTTCCTTTGTAAATCTAGGTTTTAAGGCCACTTATTACCCTATAATCAACCCACTTGTCATCCATCATCACCGTACACTTAGACAATAGACTAAACATGTGTACAAGTAAGAAAAAAAAGAGAAAAATGGGAGAAAAGGAGGTTGAGGCGGTGGAGTGAAAAGAAAGAAGAAAAAATATCAAACCAACATCCTTATCCTTATATATATATGAATACATCCATATCCATTGCCATAGAGAGATTTCCTTCATTTTACAAAACACTTATACACTTAAAAAGAGAGCAAAAACCGAAAATAAGAAAGGAAAGGGAAGGAAGTAAGACTAGCACTTCCAATTTTACATCTCAATCGAAGATTTTCAAGTTTTACGGTAAGATACTTTCCATGCTTAAGAGTTATGATTTTCATGGTAATATTTATGCTTAAGCTATGCATGAAAAATCATAATATGATTATGGTGGACAAGTCCACAAAGTTAGATATCTATTTATGCCTTAGAACAAGTCCGAATGGCACCGGCAAGCCGGAATGTGCAAGTATGTGTTTTATTGCATTCTTTTGTGTAGTATTATCATGATAAAAATCCAAGCATGGTATCTTACTGAGTATTTCTTATACTCATAGTATGTTATGCTAAATTTTCAGATCCATGATCGTTGAATTGATGGGAGTTAGTTGGCTTAAGCGATGATGGATTAAGGACAGATGTTTTGAACCGAAATTTTTCTTTTGTATGTTTTGCTCGATGACTGTTTTTCCATTTATTTTTCTTATGGTATTATGTAAAAATATGTACATGACATGATGTAATATGGTATTAATAGTAAATCTTGTAATTATATCTTTCATGTTATGTTAAGAAACATTTTTGTAGTTTATTTTCCTTACAAGAGACAAAAGGCAGAAACGGGACAGTTTCTGGAGTCAATTTCAAAATGATGTTTCTAACTCTATAAACGTTCATTTGAGATTCTAAAAATATTTCTGTTTTCCTCTTTGAGTTTTCTAAATATTGCCGAAGGAATCACTCAATTTGGATATCTATGACCTGAGTTATCAAGGTTTTAACGTCAAGAGGTCAATCTGGATTTCCTGTGTAATACTTCACTGTTTTCAGTAAAACGTCCATATCATATGATCTTGGAAAATTTTCATATTTTAACCTAGAAAACTACTTGAAATTATCTTTCTAATGCCGCAAATTTCATGGAAAACGGAATTGGGATGAATTTTATAAAAATTGTCAAACTTGCTGCCTCAACTAATCTTGATAATGCTGAGGCTGTATATGTAAAGTATAATTTGTTGTTGACATGCACTTTTGTCGGCTATCAATTTTATAAGAATTGTTTTATCAAATTGAAAAATAAGTTTCTAACATGTAATACTTCTATTTAAGAGTATTTACATATACCAAAGGCAGAAGCTATTATGTTTAGTACGTGACCCTCGAAGCTTAAGTTCGGGGCGTCACATTGTTTCCCTCAATGGATCTTATCATCGTGCATCTAAACACTTGATATCACTATTCCTAGGAGGTTGGAAATCTACCTTGGGTTTTATTTTCCTAGCTACTGGAATCCTTTCCTCTTGGTTGTCGATCTTAACAATTTAAACAACCCAATCACTTCTATTATTATCCCACTTCGATTTTCAATAAGGATTAGAACCTGATGAATAGGAGCTAGCTACTCTTTTTCCTTTTAATTGCCTCTCCACCTTCATAACCACATGTAACATATCCTCCAATTTGACTACATTGACTATCTTTCTATTCAAATCATTCAAAAACCTAGCCATTGTGGCTTTTAGATCCTCCTCAACATTTGCCCTAATCATAGCTATCTCCATGTTTTACGGTAATACTCCACACTCCTCAAACATCGACTAAGGCTTTGATGTCTACGATAAAGATCTCTTTAATTAATAATTAGGTACAAATATCTTCCTCATGATAGTCTTTAACTCACCCCACTTTCTAAAGGCCTCTCATGATTTGTCCATCTATTTGTTACTAGTTGATCCATCTATATAAATTGCAAAATCAGTAAACTATATAATTGCTAATTTCACCTTTTCTCCTAAGAATACTTATGGCAATCAAACATCCACTCCAACATCTTTTCCCACTCCAAATGCACCCCGGGGTTGTTTCTACTTTGGAATGAAGGAATTTTCATCTTAATGCCTCCCAAGTTCCAATCAACCCTATCTCCACCAAATCTATAGGATCTCCTCTAGGCCCCCTTTCATACTTATCCCCCCATTTCTCATCCTAACCACTTCTGTTCGGATTCATCATCCTCAATCTCACTATCCAATCATTATCATCATCATCAAATTCAAATCTAGGATCACGTCTACCATGCCTCCTAAACATTAGGAACTCATCTAGGTTGCCCCCTTTGTATGTTTACAATCATTGTATGCCTCACGTGTTTGCACTTGTGTTTTACTTGATTTGGCATTTTCCCTCTTATCTTGCCACTCTTGGTTTTTCCTCTCAGTCCTGACTTTCAAGTTCTCTAACTAATTGATCTCTATAAAAAAAATTTCCCTTGAGAGTTTCAAACCTCAAGAACATGTTAATGACTAGACAAATGACACGAGAAAGGAAGGAATGAAGGAATTGAAAGAAAACACAAACAAGAATTTAAAGAAATTGATTCTTGAAATCAATTTATGCCGTTTTCAAAACAAAATTGATACCAATGGATGATTTAGATATTGAATTGATTTCTTGAAAGAAATTGCACTTCAAGAATTTTCAAGAAAGTGTTTCTTAAAATCCAATAAGCCTTTATTTGGTTTGAAATTTTCATTTTCATTTTACAAATTTTTTTTTCTAGAACTTTCAATTCTTTTCAACACCATACACCTGTTTGAACCCCATTAAATTACATTTCATTACATTCTATTTTTCTGCTAATTTCACACAATCTTTCATAAAATAATATTACGCATAAATAAAAAAACTTTTCCTTCTTTTCAACTACTCATTTTTCAAAAAAACACTATTCTACCCAAGAAATGGGTCACAACCCAAGAAAGCTAAAATTCTTGTTTGAAGCTTGACCCAATAATTTATTGAATCAAGTAGCCAAATTTATGAAAGAATTTGACCCCTTAATTACAAAAATTATGAACCTTGCTACGAATTTGTTGCCACAAAGATGAAATCTTTGATATGTTTGAAATTAAGTTCAATGTCAAGAGAAAGCAACCTCGCTTTTGTAATTAATCTCTCAATAATGGGTTGTTTTACAATGAAAAGAATGAGCTCAATATATAGGAAACTCATAAAACCATAATTAAAAGGTAAAATATCAAACAAATAGTGTTCTAAACAAAAAAGGAAAAAACTACCTACAAATTATTATACTGCGTGCACTCACTGTGCATTTTCTACTGCACCTTCCATTCAGTTGATTTGGCTATGTGTTGAACTTTTCGGCTACATATGTCCAACATGGAACTTTATGTTTCGCTCATTGCAATCGAAGACTAGGCCCACTTAGCTTGAACAAGTGATTCCCATTGCTTCCTTGATCTCGCCATTGGTATTTTTTCCAGAATCAATGGATCCTTGCTAGCCTTTGGCACCTGATTCTCTTTTCAATCTATTCAAGTGCTTGGAATGGTCCACTCCTCTCGGTTGCAAATTTGACCTCATTTGGGCTGAAAACTGATCTTTTCTTATATGCACCCAAATCCAATCACGCTTTCGTCCTTTATTACCTCAAAAAGCATAATGCTTATTCTTCTCAATTTGACAATGTACCTTCTCATGGATTAATCTTACAAATTCAGCCTTTTTCTTTTCATTTAGACTACCTTTTTCGTCAACATCCAAAGGAATTAAATCCAAAGGAGCCAATAGATTATGCAATTTCAAAAGGTGTATAAGTAGTAGAATACATGACCTATTATATGAAAATTCTATGTATGGCAAGCAATCGTCTCATCTCTTTAAATTCTTATTGACTAGTCTGTAATAGTTGTGTCAATGTCCTATTAGCTACCTCAATTTGTCCATATGTTTGTGGGTGGAAAATAGTAGAAAATAATAGTTTGGTTCCCAACTTACCCCACCAAACCCTCCAAAAATGACAAAGGAACTTAACATCTCTATCCAACACAATACTCTTAGGTATCCAATGGATTCGCACCGTTTCCTTAAAGAATAAGTTAGCTATGTTCGTGGCATCATTTGTTTTATGATAAGGAATGAAGTGTGCCATCGTACTAAACCTATATACTACCACATAAATGGAATCTCTGCCCCTTTTGGTTCTAGAATACCAAAATGTCCCATTAAAGCCGTATTTTCTTAACGTACTAACAATTCAGGCATAGAACAATTTGGAATACGTATCCTATTTTCCTTAAACAAATATCCATCATGCTTATGAAATTTATCAATTGCACCTTTTCACATTATAGAATACATGTCTAACATATTTGCCAAGCAACTTTGTATTTAACGAAGTAAGAAGTATATAGATCATCATACATTGATGCTTATATGGAAAAGTCTCAATAAACTCCATCCGCCTCACATGCCTCTTGTTTAATTTACCTTGTCCCTTCAGATGTTTTAGTCACTCATGATCGGTGCAAATTACAAACTCCATAGGCAAAGGTGCTACCATGTCTCTAAAGTTCAAATAATAAGTGCATAAAGCTTTTTGTAATATGTAGGATAATTCAAAACCACGTCACTTAGTTTTCCACTTAAATAAGCTATTGATCTCCTATGCTGCATCAAACAGCTCTAATTCCTATAATTAAGGCATCACATTCAATCTTGAAAGATTTGTTAAAGTTATGTTTCTAGATGTTGCTACTCTTTTTGATGGCTTCAATTTTCTCATCATCTACTTACACTAACAACATAACCAAGAAAAATAAATTTGTCCATGCAAAATGTATAATTTCTAAAGTTTGCATAAACTTGTTCCTGCTTCAAGAAAACAAGCACACACCTCAAATGAGATATGCTCCTCTAAGTTCTAACCATACACTAGAATGTCATCAAAGTAAATTGCTACGAATTTACCAATAAATGCACGCAAAACATGGTTCATTAACTTCATGAAAGTCTGAGGTACATTAGTAAATTTAAATAGCATAACTAACCACTCATACAATCCATATTCAATCTTAAAAGCAATTACCACTCATCTCTTTTCATCCTAACTTGGTGGTATCGATTTTTAAGATCTATTTTACTAAATATACACGATCCATGCAGCTCATCAAACATATCATCTA
>NW_019248663.1:66593-67629 GCF_002742605.1 Olea europaea var. sylvestris | reverse complement strand
CACTAGAATCTTCCAAATGTACCGAAGTACAAAAAAATTTACCAAAAGAGGGAAATAACGTACCAAGTTGCACAAAATTTACAAAATGGGTTCAAAAGCACCAAAACATATTGACAATTCCAATTGTACCAAAATGTGGGAATTAAACAAAAATAAATTACAACAACCAATCAAATACACAAAAATGTGAATATCGAATTAGAACATACCAATGTTTTTCAAAGCTCAGAAACTCTACCGAACGTGCCAAAGTATACCAAACTAGATGAAAGGTACGAAAGCAAAACAAAGTTAAGCTAAAACGTGCCAATATACCAAACATATAAATATGTATCAAAATAAAGAAACATACTTATGGGCACTTAAATTAACCAAAAAAGCCAAAATGTGAATGAAATTGGAAAACGTGCCAAAATGTACTAAGTTGAAAGAAATGTACTGTTCGCTCAAAAAGTGTACCAACAGTAGGAAACGTGCCGTGCAAAAATGTTCCAAATCATGCCCATATTTATCTCCCATTTGGCCCCTTTATTTTCCTTTACAAATTTTGATCATTGGTGCACCTCCAAACAAATTTGACTAAAATATCACATGGGTTTATTTCATTGGCTTTTTTCCAATCAAGTTTGACAAAAATTTCAACTGGGTTTTGTTCGTTGACGTGCCTGTAATCAAAATTGGCAAAAACTTCACGTGAGTTTGGTTCATTGGCCTTTTCCCAACCAAATTTGACTAAAATTTCCTCTGGATTTTGTTCATTGTCGGGCTTCAATTCAAATATGACTATAGTTTCAGCTGAGTTTTATTAAATGGTGCATTTTCAATCAAATTTGAGTAAAATTTCATCTGAATTTTGTTCATTGGGGCGCTTCCAATCAAATTTGAATAAAATTTCACACGGGTTTAATACATTGTGAGTTAAAAATTTGACTAAAATTTCTTCTGAATTTTATTGTTAGCGTGCTTCCAATCAAATTAGACTAAAATCTTACTTGAGTTTGGTTGATTGGAGTGTTTCCAATCAAATTTGACTAAA
>NW_019248663.1:57583-65573 GCF_002742605.1 Olea europaea var. sylvestris | reverse complement strand
GACTAAAATTTCAGCTGGATTTTGTTATTGGCATGTTTTCAATCAAATTTGACTAAAATTTCGCTTGAGTTCGGTTCATTGGCGTATTTCAAATCAAATTTGACTAAAATTTCGTTTAAATTTTGTTCATGAACTTCAAGTCAAATATGATTTTTCATCTGAGTTTTGTTAAATGACGCATTTTCATTCAAATTTGATAAAATTTCATCTAAATTTTTTATCATTGGAGCTCTTCTAATTGAATTTGACTAAAATTTCAAATGGATTTAGTTCATTGGCGCGGTTCCAATCAAATTTGACAAAAATTTTCTCTGGATTTTGTTCATTAACGTGCTTCCAATCAAATTTGACTAAAATTTCATTTGAATTTGATTCATTGGCGCGTTTCCAATCAAATTTGACTAAAATTTCATTTGAATTTGATTCATTGGCGCGTTTCCAATCAAATTTGACAAAAATTTTACCTGAATTTTGTTCATTGGCATGTTTCCAACCAAATTTGACTAAGTTTCACTTAAGTTTGGTTGAGTGGTGCGTGTCCAATCAAATTTGACTAAAATTTCGTCGGTGTTTTGTTCATTGTCGCGCTTCAAATCAAATATGACTACAATTTCATCTAAATTTTGTTAAATTACACGTTTCAATCAAATTTGAGTAAAATTTCATCAAGATTTTGGTCATTGGTGATCCTCCAATCAAATTTTACTAAAATTTCACATGTGTTTAGTTCATTGGTGTATTTCCAGTCAAATTTGACTGAATTTCACCTAGATTTTGTTTATTAGCGTGTTTTCTGTCAAATTTGACTAAAATTTCAGTTGACTTTGGTTTATTGGAGCGTTTCCAAGCAAATTTGACTAAACTTTCACCTGAGTTTCATTCATTGGCATGATTCCAATCGAATTTGACTAAAGTTTTACTTGAGTTTGGTTTATTGGCGCGTTTCCAATCAAATTTGACTAAAATTTCGTTTGAATTTTGTTCATTATCGCGCTTCAAATCAGATGTGACTACAATTTCATCTGAGTTTTTTAAATGGCATGTTTCCAAATCAAATTTTAGTAAAATTTCATTTGGATTTTGATCATTAGTGCTCCACCAATCAAATTTGATTAAAATATCACATGGGTTTAGGTCATTGGAGCGTTTCCATCAAATTTAACAAAAATTTCACCTGAGTTTTGTTCATTGGCATGCTTCCAATCAAATTTGACTAAAATTTCATCTGAGTATGGTTCATTGATGCGTTTTCAATCAAATTTGAATAAAATTTCATCTTAATTTTTTTCGTCGGCATGCTTCAAATCAAATATGACTACAATTTTATTTGAGTTTTGTTAAATGGCGCGTTTTCAATCAAATTTGAGTAAAATTTCATCTGGATTTGATTTTGTTCATTAGCAGGTTTTCAGTCAAATTTGACTAAAATTCCACTTGGATTTTGTTCATTGACGCGTTTCAATCAACTTTGAATAAAATATCATCCGCACTTCATTCATCGACGGGTTTTCAATCAAATTTGACTAAAATTTCACTTGGTTTTAGTTCATTAGCACGTTTCCAATCAAATTTGACTAAAATTTCACTTGAATTTGATTAATTGGTACGCTTCCAACCAAATTTGATTGAAATTTCGTCTGAATTTCGTTCGTTGTTTCGTTTCAAATCAAATATGACTACAATTTCATCTGAATTTTGTTAAATGGCGCTTTTTCAATCAAATTTGAGTAAAATTTCATCCGATTTTCGATCATTGGTGCTCTTCCAATCAAATTTGACTAAAATTTCACATGGATTTATTTCATTGACGCGTTTCCAATCAAATTTGACAAAAATTTCACCTAGGTTGTGTTCATTGGTGTGTTTTCAATGAAATTTGACTAAAATTTTACTTGAGTTTGATTCATTTGTGCGTATTCAATAAAATTCGACTAAAATTTCACTTGGATTTTTTCATTGACCTGTTTCAAATCAAATTTAACTAAAATTTCACTTGAATTTTGTTCATTGGCATGTTTCCAATCAAATTTGTCAAAAATTTCACATAGGTTTAGTTCTTTGGCGCATTTCAAATCATATTTGACTAAAATTTCGCCTGAATTTTGTTCATTAGCGTGTTTCCAATCAAATTTGACTAAAATTTCACTTGAGTTTGGTTTATAGGAGTGTTTTCAATCAAATTTGACCAAAATTTCACCTGAATTTTGTTCATTGGCATGTTCCCAAGCAAAAAGTTTCCATTGAGTTTGGTTCATTCGCGTGTTTTCAATCAAATTTGACTAAAATTTCGTCAGGATTTTGTTCACTGTAGCGCTTCAAGTCAAATATAAATACAATCTCATCTGAGTTTTGTTAAATGACATGTTTCCAATCAAATTTGACTAAAATTTCACCAGAGTTTTGTTCATTGGCGTGTTTCCAATCGAATTTGACTATCATTGAAGCGTTTTCATTCAAATTTGACTAAAATTTTGTCTGGATTTTGTTCATTGGCGCGCTTTAGATCAAATATGACTACATTTTCATTTAAGTTATGTTAAATGGCGCATTTTCAATCGAATTTCAGTAAAATTTAATCTGAATTTTGTTCATTGGTGCGCTTCCAATCAAATTTGACTAAAATTTCACATGCGCTAAGTTCATTTGCATGTTTCCAATCAAATTTGACAAAAAATTCATCTAAGTTTGGTTCATTGGCGCGTTTCCAATCAAATTTGATAAAAATTTCATCTGGTTCAAAGTTAATTAAAATTTCTCATTGGTTTAGTTTATTGGCACGTTTTCAATAAAATTTGACTCAAATTTAGATTTGATTTTGTTTATTACCGAGTTTTCTGTCAAATTTGACTAAAATTCAATCAAATTTGACTAAAATATCATCAACGTTTCATTCATCATCGGGTTTTTAATATAATTTGACTAAAACTTCACCTGGGTTTAGTTCATTGGCGCTTTTCCATCAAATTTGACTAAAATTTCACTTGAATTTGATTCATTGGCGCGTTTTCAAATTTGACTAAAATTACATCTAGATTTTTGTTCATTGGTGTGCGTCCAATCAAATTTGACTAAAAGTTTACCTGGGATTGTTCATTGGTGTGTTTCCAATCAATTTACTAAAATTTCACTTGAATTTGGTTCATTGGCGCGTTTTCAATCAAATTTGACTAAAATTTTGTCTATATTTTTTTCATTGGTGTGTTTGCAATCAAATTTGATGAAAATTTCACATTGGTTTAGTTTATTGGCGCGTTTTTAATAAATCTTGACTCAAATTTTGATTTGATTTTGTTCATTTGCAGGTTTCCAGTCAAATTTCACAAAAATTTCACATGGGTTTTGTTCATTGGCATGTTTCCAATCAAATTTGACTAAAATTTTACTTAAATTTGATTATTTGTGCATTTTCAATCAAGTTAGACTAAATTTCACATGGTTTTGTTGATCGACGTGCTTCCAATCAAATTTGACTATAATTTCACGTGGCTTTAGTTCATTGGCGCGTTTTCAATCAAATTTGACTAAAATTTCACTTGAGTTTGGTTCATAGGAGTGTTTCCAATCAAATTTTTCTAAAATTCCACCTAGTTTCATTCATTGGCGTGTCCAATCAAATTTAAGTAAAATTTCACTTGAGTTTGGTTTATTGACTCGTTTTCATTTAAATTTGACTAAAATTTCGGTTGGATTTTGTTCATTGATGTGCTTCAAATCAAATATGACTACAATTTCATCTAAATTTTGTTAAATGGCACATTTTCAATCAAAATTGAGCTCATTGGTGCGCTTCCAATAAAATTTGACTATAATTTCACATTTTTTTAGTTCATTGGCATGTTTCCAATCAAATTTGCCTAAAATTGTTGTTCATTAGCATGTTTCCAATCAAATTTGGCTAAAATTTCACTTGAGTTTGGTTCATTGGCGCGTTTCCAATCAAATTTAGCTAAAATTTCGTCTGAATTTTGTTCATTATCGCGCTTCAAATCAAATGTGACTATAATTTCATATGAGCTTTTTAAATGGCATGTTTCCAGTCAAATTTTAGTAAAATTTCATTTGGAATTTGATCATTAGTGCTCCTCCAATTAAATTTGACTAAAATATCACATGGGTTTAGGTCATTGGCACGTTTCCAATCAAATTTAGCAAAAATTTCACCCGAGTTTTGTTCATTGGCATGCTTCTAATTAAATTTGACTAAAATTTCACATGAGTATGGTTCATTGATGCTTTTTCAATCAAATTTGATTAAAATTTCATCTTAATTTTTTTCTTTGGCGTGCTTCGAATCAAATAGGACTACAATTTTACCTGAGTTTTGTTAAATGACGCGTTTTCAATCAAATTTGAGTAAAATTTCAATTGGATTTAGTTTATTGGCGCGTTTCCAATCAAATTTGACGAAAAATTCACCTGAGTTTCGTTCATTGCGCGTTTCCAATGATGCCTTAATTATAGGAATTAGAGCTGTTTTGATGCAGGATAGGAGATCAATAGCTTATTTAAGTGGAAAACAAAGTGAAGTGGTTTTGAATTATCCTACATATTACAAAAAGCTTTATGCACTTATTATTTGAGCTTTAGCGACATGGCAGCACCTTTGCCTAAGGAGTTTGTAATCTGCATCGATCATGAGTAACTAAAACATCTAAAGGGACAAGGCAAATTAAACAAGGGGCATGTGAGGTGGATGGAGTTTATTGAGACTTTTCCATATAAGCATCAATGTATTATCAAGGAGATATATACTTCTTACTTCGTTAAATGCAAAGTTTCTTGGCAAATATGTTAAGGACATGTATTTTATAATGTGAAAAGGTGCAATTGATAAATTTCATAAGCGTGATGAATGTTTAAGAAAAATAGGATACGTATTCCAAATTGTTCTATGCCTGAATTGTTAGTACGTTAAGCAAATAGTGGGGGTTTAATGGGACATTTTGG
Organism: Olea europaea var. sylvestris; assembly: GCF_002742605.1. Classification (NCBI taxonomy): domain Eukaryota; kingdom Viridiplantae; phylum Streptophyta; class Magnoliopsida; order Lamiales; family Oleaceae; genus Olea; species Olea europaea. The sequence continues at coordinate 60,626 of NW_019248663.1, read as the reverse complement.
TATTCTAGAACCAAAAGGGGCAGAGATTCCATTTATGTGGGGTAGTATATAGGTTTAGTAAGATGGCACACTTCATTCCTTATCATAAAACAAATGATACCACGAACATAGCTGACTTATTCTTTAAGGAAATGGTGCGACTCCATGGGATACCTAAGAGATGGGAGGATTGCTTGCCATACATAGAATTTTCATATAATAGGGTCATGTATTCTACTACTTATACACCTTTGGAAATTGCATAATCTATTGGCTCCTTTGGATTTAATTTCTTTGGCTGTTGATGAAAAAGGTAGTCTAAATGAAAAGAAAAAGGCTGAATTTGTAAGATTAATCCATGAGAAGAATAAGCATTATGCTTATTGAGGTAATAAAGGACGAAAGCGTGATTGGATTTGGGTGCATATAAGAAAAGATCAATTTTCAGCCCAAATGAGGTCAAATTTTGCAACCGAGAGGAGTGGACCATTCCAAGCACTTGAATAGATTGAAAAGAGAATCAGAGGCCAAAGGCTAGCAAGGATCCGTTGATTCTGGAAAAAATACCAATGGCGAGATCAAGGAAGCCATGGGATTACTTTTTCAAGCTACGTGGGCCTAGTCTTCGATTGCAATGAGCGAAACATCAAGTTTCATGTTGGGCATATGTAGCCGAAAAGTTCAACACATAGCCAAATCAACTGAACGGCAGGTGTAGTAGAAAATGCACGGTGAGTGCATGCAGTATAATAATTTGTACGCAGTTTTTTCCTTTTTCATTTAGAACACCATTTGTTTGATATTTTACCTTTTAGTTAGGGTTTTATGAGTTTCCTATATATTGGGCTCATTCTTTTCATTGTAAAACAACCCATTATTGAGAGATTAATTACAAAAGCGAGGTTGCTTTCTCTTGACATTGAACTTAATTTCAAACATATTAAAGATTTCATCTTCGTGGCAACAAATTCGTAGCAAGGTTCATAATTTTTGTAATTAAGGGGTCAAATTCTTTCATAAATTTGGTTACTTGATTCAATAAATTATTGGGTCAAGCTTCAAACCAGAATTTTAGCTTTCTTGGGTTGTGATTCAATCTTTACTAGGTTTTGAAGCTACTATTGCTACATGGGTACACATCATGTAGCTTCATAAATTTTGGCATCTTCATTTATATTTCATGCACGTTTTGGAACATTTTACATAATTTTGTGCCTTTGATTCACTTCACTTTTTTTTCATTTCATGTCGGTGCATTTTGATAAATTCATACATTTACGTAGTACACTTTGTGGTGTTTTGGTACATTTCCTGAATTTAGGTTTCAATGCATTTGATTGCTTAAATTTCGTGCATTATAGTGCATTCGTGCATTTTACACAGTTTGGTACGTTTTACTACGTTTTAATATATTTAGTTAATTCATTGCATTTTAATAAATTTGACCATAATTTGTACATTTCACAAGCATGCTACATTTTCGTGCGTTTCGATACATTTTGGCACTTCATGCTACAAATTTCAAAAAAATTTTGATTTGTTTTGTAAAATTAAATTTAGTGCACCACCACAATTTGTTTTCTTATTTTTCTCCCCATTTCTTGGGTGGAATAGTGTTTTTTTTTTTTTGAAAAATGAGTGGTTGAAAAAGAAGGAAATTTTTTTTTTAAGTTACGTGTAATATTATTTTATGAAAGATCGTGGTTGAAATTAGGAGAAAAATAGAATGTAATAAAATGTAATTTAATGGGGGTCAAACGGGTGTATAGTGTTGAAAAGAATTGAAAGTTCTAGAAAAAAAAATTGTAAAAGGAAAATGAAAATTTCAAACCAAATAAAGGCTTATTCGATTTTAAGAAACACTGTCTTGAAAATTCTTGAAGCGCAATTTCTTTCAAGAGATCAATTCAATATCTAAATCATCCATTGGTATCAATTTTGTTTTGAAAATGGCATAAATTGATTTCAAGAACCAATTTCTTTAAATTCTTGTTTGTGGTTTCTTTCAATTCCTTCATTCCTTCCTTTCTTGTGTCATTTGTCGAGTCATTAACTTGTTCTTGCGGTTTGAAACTCTCAAGGGAATTTTTTTTTTTTTTTATAGAGATCAATTAGTTAGAGAACTTGAAAGACAGGACTGAGAGGAAAAACCAAGAGTGGCAAGATTATTAGATGGAAAATGCCAAATTAAGTAAAACACGAGTGCAAACACGTGAGGGATACGATGATTGTAAACAAACAAAGGGGGCAACCTAGATGAGTTCCTAATGTTTAGGAGGCATGGTAGACATGATCCTAGAGTTAAATTTGATGATGATAATGATTGGATAGTGAGATTGAGGATGATGAATCCGAACAGAAGTGGTTAGGATGAGAAATGGGGGGATAAGTATGAAAGGGGGCTTAGAGGAGATCCTATAGATTTGGTGGAGATAGGGTTGATTGGAACTTGGGGGGCATTAAGATGAAAATTCCTTCATTCCAAAGTAGAAACAACCCAAGGGTGCATTTGGAGTGGGAAAAGATGTTGGAGGGGATGTTTGATTGCCATAAGTATTCTTAGGAGAAAAGGTGAAATTAGCAATTATATAGTTTACTGATTTTGCAATTTATATAGTTGGATCAACTAGTAACAAATAGGTGGACAAATCATGAGAGGCCTTTAGAAAGTGGGGTGAGTTAAAGGCTATCATGAGGAAGATATTTGCACCTAATTATTAAATTAAAGAGATATTTATCGAAGACATCAAAGCCTTAGTCGATGTTTGAGGAGTGTGGAGTAATCCGTAAAACATGGAGATAGCTATGATTAGGACAAATGTTGAGGAGGATCTAAAAGCCACAATGGCTAGGTTTTTGAATGATTTGAATAGAAGGATAGTCAATGTAGTCGAATTGGAGGATATGTTACATGTGGTTATGAAGGTGGAGAGGCAATTAAAAGGAAAAAGAGTAGCTAGCTCCTATTCATCAGGTTCTAACCCTTATTGAAAATCGAAGTGGGATAATAATAGAAGTGATTGGGTTGTTTAAATTGTTAAGATCGACAACCAAGAGGAAAGGA
>NW_019248663.1:53277-56628 GCF_002742605.1 Olea europaea var. sylvestris | reverse complement strand
TTTATTCCTTTTCTTTTTTTTTTTTTTTTGCCTGAATCTTTCTGGAGTTGACTTCAATCCTTTGTTTAAACATCATAAGGGCTGAATTTTTTATTTGGATCAAATTAGTTTCTTGAAGCACTTGCAAGATTAATTAGATGGGAAAGCAACATTGAGTGAGACACATGAGTAAACATAGTTACAATATAGGGTGTCGAAAAAGGAAAGATCTACGTCTAGGGAGGAGAATGATCAATTCTTTTTAGCAATGAAGCAAAACTTTGAGGGAATAAATGTGGCATTGGGAATTTAAGGATGGATTGGATAGGCGAGATAGGAGTGTTCCTGATGTTAGGAGGCATAGGACAGAAAGCAGCCCTAGAAGAAATCCTAGAGACTTTGATGGACTAGAGTACCCATTGGTAGATGAAGCACTTGTTATGAAGTGTAGTGAGTTTGTCGATTTGATGGTGTACAATGAAGTTTGTTGATTAAAAATGTACAAAAATTGTTACAAATTGTATTTTTGGGAAGAGTGGATATTAATCTTCTTGAAATTGCAAAAATCATTTGATTTATGATCAGAATGTTTGAAGACAATAAGTCACGTGGCTTGAATCCTAGACTTCAAGAATTTGTTATAATTCTGATTTGTTGAGAACTTGACTTTTCGGCACATGGGTTTCAGGACTTGAATTTGAATTTGATATTATTCCCTCATTTTGCCTCCATTTTGTGGAAATCAAAATGGGTGGAATAGTGTTTTTTTTGAATAATGAGTGGTTGAAAAAGAAGAATTTTTTTCGATTTACGTGTAATATTATTTTTCGTCATTTTTCTTTTGCACTTTTACTTGTGTAATTTTATGGACTTTCGGTCCTATTTATAAGGGAAATTCACAACCAATTTGGTAACCACTCAATTATCTTTAATCAAAAAGAATAATTAAATAACTATGGGTTTTAAAAATGTAAATAGCATAGATGGTTCATTGAATTTTTTATGGGCCTCAGTAGATTTTAATTTAGTGAATTTAATTGGGCTAATTATTTAAATTGACCCATTCCATTATTTGTTATTTTATTTAGTTATTTATTTATTTTTTAATTTCTACAAATGTTCCCTCAAGATTTAATTTATTTATTATGAAATAAATTTATTAATAAATTGTGATTTTTGATTTTTTTTAATTTAGTTTTAGAATTTGATTTGAACTCAAACTTCCAATTAGTAAATTGACGCAGATGGAAAATTTGAGAATAAACTATGAATTTGATTAAGATTAAAATCCTTATCCTTTAAATTTGATAACAAAAATTTTATTTAATTTTATTTTATGTGAATGTTTATTCAATTATTTATTTCTTTATTTTTTTATATCGTCCATAACTAATTTGATTTTGAATAGGCTTTTTATGTTTTAGGGCAAGTTGGGCTTGAGGGTCAATGACAGTCACCTTCACCATGCAAGGCTTTGGTTTGGGTGCTAAGGATCGTCTCCTTTAACCGTTCAAGGCACTTTTTGTTAATGACCAAGAACTGATTCCTTCGACTGTCCAAGACACTTTGTGTTGAGACCAAATTTCACGGGTTGCCTTTCTTTTTGGCACAGAAAGGGACATCGTGCGGAAGTAGTCTGCTCCGCTAGACCACCAAGCCTTTTCTCGATCGCGTCGGGACGAAAGAAAATTTGATTACAATTTTGTAGAATGCTTACAATAAAGAAATTGAGTACATTGAAAGTAAATTGAACATTGATTGATGAAACTGAACATTACAATTGACAAAAGCAGAAAATTACAATTGCTGGTGCAGGGGATGGACACTAGTGAGTTTGAAAGATTTTTGAATGACTAATACAACCTATAATAGCATTCTGAACAAAAACCTAAGTGACAGGAGTATAGTCTAAAAGACGAGGAATCATAATAAACATTTACTAATATCAGAGTTATTTTACAATTGAAATAACTATTACAATGAAAAGAAAATTACAACTCAAACTTGAAGTAATATTTACAATGTGCGGCCGAAGTTGGGCAAACTGCTGCTACGATAGTGTCAAGGGCTAAGTAAAGTTGCTGTCAAGACATTCTCCCCTATTTGTTTTGGTGATGTCTTCGGTGCCATCAATGCATGATATGCTTCAATTAATGGTTTGAAGGCTTTGAGCTCTTTTTCTCTTTCGGTATTCTCCTCGCTGCTACATCCAATCCATTTCACCAAGTACTCCTGATGATCTTTTCTAGAAGCTCGAGTGATCTGATGGTCAAGAATAGTTTCGGCTACTTTCTTTCCAGCTTCTTCAGTTAAAACATAGGTTGCTTTGGCTCATTTCTAGATGCGTTCTCCTTATCCGTAAAGTATGGCTTCAACACACTAACATGAAGGACCTTGTGGATTTTACACCATGAAGGGAGTTCAACTTTATATGCAACTCTTCCAATCCTCTTCACGATGGGTAATGGTCCAATGTATTTTGGCGTCAATCTTGAGTCTTTCCCTCTTGTTGGTTTGTAAACATTTTTTTCGAGAAGCTTAACCATTACCAGATCTCCAACATTGAATTCAATGAAACGGTGCTTTAGATCTGCAGCATTTTTATACTGTTTTTGAACTTTCTCAAGATAACTCCAAGCAATTTCAATATTTCGTTTCCACTCTTGAGAAAAGTTCTTTACTTGAGGGGACTTGGTACTTCGTTCGATATCTACTATATGAGGGAGCAAAGATTGCTGGCCAGTAACAATCTCAAAAGGACTCTTATTGTTTGAAGAGCTCTTTTGGGTATTGAAGCAAATCTAAGCCGCATCCAAAAGTTTTACCCAGTTTCTCTACGAAGTAGAGATAAAGTACCGAAAATATTCTTCTAGCATAGAATTGAAGCGCTCCGTCTGTCCGTCAGATTGTGGGTGAAAACTAGAACTCATGCTCAAAGTTGAACCAAGAAGTTTGAACAACTCAGTTCAAAATATGCCAGTGAAACGATGATCTAGATCACTGACGATGTCCTTAGGTAGTCCCCAGTATTTGACAATATGTTTGAAGAAGAGTTAAGCTTTCTCTTCCGTGGATACATACTTAGGCACTGCAATGAAAGTTGCATATTTTGATAGATGATCCACCACGACGATGATAGTGCCAAAATCCTCAACTTTTGGCAACCCAATAATGTAGTCCATCGATACACTTTCGAATGGTCGGATTGGGACGAAAAGGGGCTCCAGCAAGCCCGCATTTTTCTGATGATCTGCCTTATCTTGCTGACAAATAAGATAGGTTTTTACATAGGTTGCAACGTTGTCCCACATTTGAGGCCAGTAGTATGCACGTTGCAGTAGTGCACAAGTGCGTTCCTCTCCGGGATGCCCT
>NW_019248663.1:44304-51859 GCF_002742605.1 Olea europaea var. sylvestris | reverse complement strand
GCATAGAATTCATTCTCCTGTAGCTAATTAAAAACTTGCCTCACATGCTGCGCTGTAGATTACTATGTCGTCCAAGTATACCACGACAAAATCATCTAAGAACCCATGAAGTATCTGATTCATCATGGTACAAAATGTTGTTGGAACGTTTGTCAAACCAAAAGGCATCACTTTAAATTCAAAGGCTCCATATTTGGTTACCATCCTAGTCTTTGCTTCATCTCCCTCCTTGATCCGAACTTACTAGTATCCGGACCTAAGATCAATTTTTGTATAATACTTCGCCCCACTTAGTCGACTGAAGCAATCCGCAACCAGTGGGATAGGATAGCTATTCTTTACAATAATTCACAACCTGAGAACCATCGGCCTTTTTTAGAGGTTGAGACATACGGTATGGTGCCCTGGTGGGAGGTTTGGCACCTGGAATAAGTTTAATCTCATAATCAATCATCCTTCTTGGTGGTAATTTTTTTGGTAATTCATCCGACATGATATCCTCAAATTCCTGAATAAACCTTTTAACAGGTTTTGGAATTGGACCATTCACCTCTTCGATCTCCTCTAATCAAAAAGTGCACAAAAAAGAAGGTTCATTTCTCTTAAAACCCTTACTAAATTGCATGACTGAGATACTGCTCTCACCCATCCTCCCAACCTATGTAGGGATGACACACGGCTTATTACCCATCATCATTAATGAATCGAAATATGACAACATTGCCTTCTTAGTATCCGAAGAAATTCCAATCTCAGAATTAGCTTGAAATCATCCATCTGAACTGTAGATAAATTTGTCCTTCCCTCGAAAGGACCTGCTTTGATCAACACCGATTTCGCTACTCCAGCTATTAGTTGAGTAGCAGAATTGATTGCTTTGACTTTTCCACTACCCTTTTCCAGAACAAGTCCGAGCAGCTCTACTTCGATACATGCAAGGTAGTGTGGGTAGCACCAGTATCCACCATAGCCCTGATTGGCTTCCTGTTGATTTTTACATCAATATACGTTAAGCCTTTAGCCCTACAAATTCGAGCATTCGCTTCTTCCATCTTTGCCTCTTTCAATGGGACATCATCTTTTTCAGCAACCCGATGCGACAATGTGTTGCAGCGATGTGAAAATGCCCCGACTATGTCTTCATCCTCTTCGGAGTCGGTCTCACTATGACAATTAGCCTGCGGGGCCTCTTGGTTTGAACTTCACCCGCCACTTGCTAACTGACAATATGTATTTACCATCTGCTTCAGAGGACATTCCGACAACCAATGAGGTCCTTCGCATAAAAAGCATTTAAATTTGGGAGTGGCATCAGTTCGACCCTCCATTGCTTTTCCTTTGTTCTAGTTATTACTGTTCCTGTCATTAAAATTTCTTTAACGGCTATTATTATAGTTTCCCTGAAAGCCACGAGTGTTTTGATAGGCTCCTTCTTTATTCTGAGAGTAACACTCTTCCCCATTTGGGTTCGAGCTGGGTCTGTAAGGTCTGTTACCACCTCCGATTGTTTGATTACTCCCCGAAGGTCGATCTTTTCTAGATTCCATTTGGTAGTGCTCAAGCATTCGGCGGCTCCCATGGCCGTGCTCAAATTAGTAACTTTCTATCTTTAAAGTTCCGTGCGTGTCCACGATTTCAACCCTTCCATAAAGGTGAAGAGATTATCCTTTTTCGACATATCTCGAATATTTAGCATATGCCCTGAAAAGGATTTCACATACTCCTTGATAGAGCTTGTGTGTCTCAGGTCTCGAAGTGCCAGTTGAGCCTGATACTCAACATTTTTCGGGAAAAACTGTGATCTGATCGCTTCCTTGAGGAGATCCCAAGAATATATTCGAACCCTGTTGGCTTGAATGTCATCATATTTGGTTCGCCACCTTAGTTTTGCATCTCCACCTAGATACATTATAGATGTGGTTACCTTTCTAGCTTCGTCTTCGATCAAAGCTACGAGAAAGTACCGTTCCATGTCAAACACGAAGTTTTTGACTTTTTTTGCATCACATGCCCCTTCATAGGTACACGGTTCAGGAATTCTGAGTCTAAGAGCATACTCAGGTACGGGAACTTACCCATTGCCCACCGCACATTGGAGTACTCGCAATTGAGCTCTCAACGATTCCATTTCATCATGCAGACCAGGAATGATTGCTGCAACTTCAGTCATTACTGCGCAAGCCCTTTGGCTTCCATCCAATTGGATGTGTAATTCACGAATGTTGGATTTGGCCATCTCGACTTTTTTCTCGAGACCGTCCAAGGCATAACACAACCTAGTAGTTGTCTCATCAAATGCATCCACGCGCTGTTTAGTAGTACTCTTCTTTTGAGGCTCTTCCACTTCAGTGGTATGAGATGTTATTGGATCCATAGCTTTCTTATCGAGGGTCGTGAGCTACAGCTCAGATACCAACTTTCATGGGGTGCCTTTCTTCTTGGTACAGAAAGGGACACCGTGCGGCAGTAGTCTGCTCCGCTAGACTATCTTTCACTTTTTCTCGGTCGTGTCGGGACGAAAGAAAATTTGATTACAATTTCGTAGAAAGCTTACAATAGATAAATTGAATACATTGAAAGTAGTTTGACCATTGATTGATGAAAACTGAACATTATAATTGACGAAAGCAGAAAATTACAATTGCTGGTGCAGGGGACGGACACAGTGAGTTTGAAAGATTTTTGAATGACTAAAACCCTCTATAATTGTGAATAAAAAACTAAGCGACAGGAGTAGATGTTTAAAAGACGAGGAATCATACTAAACATTTACTAATATCAGAGCTATTTTACAACTAAAAGAACGATTACAATGAAAAGAAAATTATAACTCAAACTTGAAGTAATATTTACAATGTGCGGCCGAGGTTGGACAAACTGCGACTGCAATAGTGTCAAGGGGCTAAGTAAAACTGTGGTCCTTGACACCAAGGACTGACTCCTTTGACCGTTCAAGACACGTTGTGTTGGGGACCAAGGATTGACTCATTTGACTATCCAAGGCATGTTTGTGACGCCCCGAACTCAAGCTTCGAGTGTCACGTACTAAACATAATAACTTCTGTCTTTGGTACATGTAAATACTCTTAAATAGAAGTATTTCATGTTAGGGACTTATTTTCAACTCGGTAAAATAATTCTTATAAAATTTGATAGCCGGCAAAAGTGCATGTCAACAATAAATTATACTTTACATATACAGCCTCGGCATTATCAAAATTAGTGAGGCAGCAAGTTTGACAATTTTTTATAAAATTCATCCCAACTCCGTTTTCTATGAAATTTGTGGCATTAGAAAGTTAATTTCAAGTAGTTTTCTAGGTTAAAATATGAAAATTTTCCAAGATCATATGATATAGACGTTTTACTGAAAACAGTGAAGTATTACACAAGAAATCCAGATTGACCCCTTGACGTTAAAACCTTGATAACTCAGGCCATAGATATCCAAATTGAGTGATTCCTTCTGCCATATTTAGAAAACTCAAAGAGGAAGACAGACATATTTTTAGAATCTCAAATGGATATTTATAGAGTTAGAAACATCATTTTGAAAATGACTCCAGAAACTGTCCCGTTTCTGCCTTTTGTCTCTTGCAAGGAAAATAAACTATGAAAGTGTCTCTTAACATAACATGAAGATATAATTACAAAATTTACTATTAGTACCATATTACATCATATTGTAAACATATTTTTACATAATACCTTAAGAAAAATAGATAGAAAAACAGTCATCGGACAAAACATACAAGATGAAACTTTCAATACAAAACATCGTTGTCCTTAATCCATCATCGATTTTGTCAACTGACTTCCATCAATTCCAACGATTATGGATCTGAAAATTTAGCATAACATACTATGAGTATAAGGAATACTCAGTAAGATGCCATGCTTGGATTTTTATCATGATAATACTACACAAAAGAATAAAATCAAACCCATACTTGCATATTCCGGCTTGCCGGTGCCCTTCGGACTTGTCCTAAGGCATAAATAGATATCTAACTTTGTGGACTTGTCCACCATAATCATATTATGATTTTTCATGCATAGCTTAAGCATAAATATTACCATGAAAATCATAACTCTTAAGCATGGAAAGTATCTTACCGTAAAACTTGAAGATCTTCGGTTGAGATGTAAATTCGAAGTGCTAGTCTTACTTCCTTCCCTTTCCTTTCTTATTTTCGCTTTTTTCTCTCTTTTTAAGTGTATAAGTGTTTTGTAAAATGAAGAAAATCTTTCTATGGCAATGGATATGGATATATTTATATATATATAAAGATAAGGATAAAGCTTGATATATATATATATTTTTTCCTTTTCCTTCTCCACCACCTCACCACTTTATCCTCCCATTTTCTCTTTTTTTTCTTTACTTGTACACATGTTTAGTCTATTATCTAAGTGTATGGTGATGATGGATGACAAGTGGGTTGATTATAGGGTAATAAGTGGCCTTAAAACCTAGATTTACAAAGGAAACCTCTCATTTTTTTCAACTAATATAATCTAAACCCGCTAACTTTCATTGTTAACAAAGTGTACCCCAAATTTAAACTTGTACCCAACTTACATATTCAAAAATTGTAGATTGTAACATAATTTAATCATTTGGTCAATTGAAGTTCTAACAAAATAATCCACTTCATTCAAATCCAAACTTGCCTTAAGTTTCGACTAACTAATAATCACTTCATGCATACACAAACCTTTGACACTCCATGCCTACATTCATTAACTACCTCTAACATTAACCACTACAAAGGTGTTGTCCCCTTTTACCGTATGGCCAAAAATAATATTGAAAATTAAATTGCTATCCCAAAGAAATTTAAACGAGCATAAAATTTCGGAGTATTACATCCGTCCCCCCTTAAAAAAAATTTCGTCCTTGAAATTACCTTGAACTTAGTTGAAAAGTTCTGGATACTTGGTCTTGATTTCCTCTTCTCTTTCCCATGTTGATTCTTCGACATTATGGTTCTGCCATTGGACTCTTACTAACGGAATTTCTTTTGTCCTTAACTGCTGGATTTTGCGATCCAATATTGGTACTGGTTTTTCCTCATATGTCATGTTTTGTTTGATGTTCAATGGTTGATAACTAACCACATGACTTGGATCCGACACATATTGCTGAAGCATCGATACATGGAACACATCATGAATTGCTGACAATTCTGATGGTAGAGCGATTCGATAAGCTGCATTTCCAACTTTCTGCAAAATTTCAGAAGGACCTATGAATCTTGGCTGAAGTTTTCCTTTCTTTCCAAAACGGAGAACTCCCTTCATCGGTGCCACTTTTAAGAAAACTTTATCACCAACACTAAATGCCAAATCTTTCCTCCTTTTATCGGCATAACTCTTTTGTCGGTCCTGGGCTGTCTTGATTCTAGCTCTTATTTTATCAACTGCTCGACTAGTTTCTTCAATTATTTCGGGTCCCAGAACTCTTCGTTCACCTACTTCATCCCAATAAAGGGGAGCTCTACATCTTCTGCCATAAAGAGCTTCGTAAGGTGCCATCTTTATTGTAGCTATTATTATAAGCAAACTCTACCAGTGGTACATAATTTTCCCAACTACCCCCTAAATCAAGGATGCATGCACGCAACATATCTTCCAGAGTCTGTATAGTCCTCTCCGATTGTCCATCAGTTTGCGGATGGAAAGCTGTGCTGAAATTTAACTTGGTTCCCATAGCCTCTTGCAAACTTTTCCAAAATTTTGAGGTAAATCTTGGATCTCTATCCGATACAATTGAGGCTAGGATACCATGCAAACGGATGACCTCTTTGATGTATAATCGTGCGTATTGGTCCATACTAAAATTCATTCTTACAGGTAGAAAATGAGCTGACTTTGTTAACCGGTCCACTATAACCCACATAGCATCATTTCCCCTAGCTGATTTTGGAAAACCCATAACAAAATCCATAGTTATATGCTCCCATTTCCATTGTGGAATTGTTAATGGTTCCAACAATCCAGATGGCCTTTGATGTTCAGCTTTCACGTGTTGACAAGTCATGCACCTCTTGACAAAAAGACCTATGCACCGTTTCATATTTCAACACCAAAACATGCTCCTTAGATCACGATACATTTTTGTTCCTCCTGGATGGGCAGTATACGGAGTTAAGTGTGCTTCTTCTAGAATTTCTTTCCTCAGTCCCTCATCTTTCGGCACACACAACCTTCCTTTAAAAAGTAAGGCTTTATCACTACCTAATTCAAAATCCTTTCGCTTGCTAGTACCAACTTCGGATTTGATCTTTTGCAGGAAAGGGTCACCATCCTGTGCTGCTCTTATTCGATCTCTAAGTGTTGGTCGAATCATTAGAGCCGCTATCCTAGCACTAGTTTGAGTTGGTGGAACAATTACTTCTAGATGTAAGTTGTCGAAATCCTTTAACAACTGATCCTGCATAGTGATTTGTACTGCTAATTGTCCCACTGCCTTTCTGCCAAGAGCATCAGCTACTACATTAACTTTACCAGGATGGTAATGGATAATGCAGTCATAATCCTTTACTAGCTCTAGCCATCTCCTCTGTCTCATATTTAATTCCTTTTGGGTGAAAAAATACTTCAAACTCTTATGATTAGTATAAATGTCACACTTATTTCCATATAAGTAATGACGCCATATCTTGAGGGCATGAACTACCGCAGCCAATTCTAGATCATGGGTTGGGTAGTTTTGTTCATATTGTTTCAATTGTCTGGAGGCGTAGGCTATCACCTTTCCTTTTTGCATTAGAACACATCCTATGCCCTGTTTTGAAGCATCACTATATATGACAAATCCTTCTGGTCCGTCAGGTATTGTTAACACTGGAGCTATGACTAATCTTCGTTTCAGCTCTTGGAAGATTTGTTCACATTTCTCTGTCCATTGAAATTTTATCCCTTTTCGAGTCAATTGGGTTAGTGGTCCTGCTATTTTAGAAAATCCCTCGATAAACCTTCTATAATAACCAACCAATCCCAAGAAACTACGTATTTCTTTAACATTGGTTGGTCTTACCCAATTATTTACTGCTTCCACTTTAGCTGGGTCTACCTCAATTCCTCGTGCTGTAATTACGTACCCCAGAAAAACTATTTTGTCCAACCAAAATTCACATTTCTTGAATTTGGCATAAAGCTTCTCTTTTCTTAGAGTTTCTAAGACCATCATGAGATGTTTCTCGTGTTCCTCCTTATTCTTCGAATAGATTAAGATATCATCAATGAAAACTATAACAAATTGGTCTAAGTATTCATGGAATACTCTGTTTATTAGATCCATAAATACTATCGGGGCATTAGTTAACCCAAAAGGCATCACCAGAAATTCATAATGACCATAACGCGTCCTAAAAGCCGTCTTAGGGACATCTTCTGACTTAATCTTTAATTGGTGATATCTTGATCTTAGATCGATCTTTGAAAATATTGTAGCCCCCTTAAGCTGATCAAACAAATCTTCTATTCTTGGAAGTAGGTATTTGTTTTTGATAGTGAGGCGATTCAGTTCTCGATAATCAATGCACAACCT
>NW_019248663.1:22116-35426 GCF_002742605.1 Olea europaea var. sylvestris | reverse complement strand
ATGAATTTAGAACCTATTTTGTTTCATTTTTCCATTTTTCCATTTTTTTATTTTATAATATAAAAGCATATCTTATAAAATAATTAAATTCTTATTCTAGAATTTTTGGGATGTTACATGGAACAACTATGATACCATAGCAAATATAGCCATAAGTATATTTCAAAAAAAAAATTTACTTACAATTGGACGAGAAAAAAAAATTTGTAGCGGTGATGAATTTATATTCTTGATTTTGGTCATCACTCAACAACTGGATGGTAGAAAGCACTCAATTTCATAATCACGAAATTTTAAATTTTAATTCCTTCTGAATCCTAATTTCGTCCACCGTAATCTTCACTAGAAAAGAATATAAATTTATCAGATAATTAATTAATTATTGTTATTAATTTTTATTTTTGGGAATGTTACACATATTACTTATACTCATAGCATGCATGATTTTTACTTATTGGGCATTAACTTATGTAGTCCTTGTATTGTAGGTGTGCATGGATTTCATAGAAGACTTGGCTAGCTATAAAGCTCTTACGGGATTCCGAAGTTTGATGTATATGGATGACGACCTATAGGGTCGTAAAGTAGGCTGTTGTTTTGATCTTATATAATCTGTTGTATTATATTTTGAGAATTCTATATTGTATATATATGACTTCTGAAATGGTATGGTAAATACTTTTGTAATCCTCAGAGTAAATATGTTGGAATTTTGTTATATAGTATTTGGTCACCGTTAAAAGACCAAAAATGTTTAAAAACAAAAAAGAAATGTAGCCGGGCATGGTGCATCCATGTAATGTATTATATGTACATCATAGGTGTTAGACAAGAATATAAAGGGACCTTATTTTGAACATGCTAATTTCATTTTATCATGTCAAAAATAAAATATAGGATCGTATGTCTAGGTCGGGTCATCAAATTTTATTCCAAAATAGGTTATATATAGTTTATATGAATGGGGGTGTGATAGAGAGTGGTATCAGGGCATGGTTATTATTTTGTAGATTGTCACTATAATCTCGGAGTACGAAAGAGCACAGCTAAGCAGGTGAGTTTTATTTTGTTGCATTACTTTTTGCATACTTTATGAATGATATTTACCAATATTTATTTGCAGCCATGGCGAGAACCAAAGATGCCAATAATAGTTGAGCTAGAACTTCAGGACAAGAGGCATCTATTCAAGATGATAGTCGGGATGTTGTTATTGACAGACTTATGAAACTACTACTACTCTAGGGATGTTGAGCACAAATCTAAACAAATTCAACAGCTAATACAACAAAATATCAAGGGGAGAACAAAAAGGGTTGAACATATTGAGACGGCGGGGGAATGATTTAGAAAATTTAATTCGGAATATTTGAGGATGCATTAGATCAACGGTAGCAGAGGATTGGTTGAGAACTTTAGAGAATGTGCTTAGGTAGACGAGAGTTTCAGTGTCAAAAAAAGTGGTTTGCTCATCCTTTGTACTATGAGATAGTGCTGAACACTGGTGGGACACAATTAGCAGCATAGAAGATATTAATGCTATGACATGGGACAGATTTAAGGATCTATTTTGTTATAACCCCACTTCAAGCCACGAAGATGGATGAATTTATATAGTTAAGGAGGTATGACAGCGGGAGAGTCGTAAGTTTGAATTACTATCCAGGTTTGCTACCCACATGGTTAATATCGATACACTGAAAGTTGAAAGATTTCTGGAGGGACTAGGGCCAAACTATATAGAGATGTAAGCATGGTAGGAATTCAAGGTGTTTCAAATTCCCAAATAGTAGAGAGGGTGTTAGTCATAGAACAAGCTGAACAAAGAATTAGTCATGCACAAGAGGCTTGAGACAATTTAGACAAGGTTAGGGACAACGTAGGCCTAGAAATGATAAGAAAAGAGTATTCCAGTGTCAGAGTCAGAAATCTAAGCTTCAACCAAGTCAGTGACAACAATAATGGGATGAGGGTAAGCATCTAAAGATACATCAGGGTAAAGCCTTGACCTTACAATCATCTTTGCCCCAGATGTGGTGGACAGCATACTGTTTCAGTATGTCTTACAAAGACTAGGATGTTATGCTTGTGGAAAGTTGGGACATCTTGCTAGAAAATACCCAAGTAATCCAAATCCTATAGAGAAGAGGAAGGTCAGCTAGGGTGTTTACTATTTTACCAAATTAGAAGCCCAGAAAAATCCATCGGTTGTAACATGTAAATTCTTTGTCTTTGGTATTCTAGCACTTGTACTTTTTGATCTTGAAGCTATGCATCATTTGTATCTACTGAGTACCATATTTGAAATCAATCTACCATAATTACATAAAATATTACATATATAGACACACGTAATTATAAATACACACAAACTATAATTTAAATAAGTTAATCATAATTACATAGCACATAATTGTAGTAATACTATAATTTAACTCAACCAATTATAATTATACATACATAGACGCACATAATTATGGTAACTTCAACCCCTTACACTAAGGGCCTAATTTTATAATTAACCACTATAAAGGATTTTGTGGTATTACAACGTACCCATTTTAAAATAAATTTTTATCCTTGAAAATTACCTTAGAAGTTATCATCAACAAATAGTTCTTAAACGTCATCAACAAACGGTAATATTTGTAAAATTGAAGTTTCTAAAAGTTTCTTAAATAGAAGTTTCTCAAAAGAGATGCTTTTTAAAATGAAAATTTCATGAAATTGGGATTTCTAAAATAGAAGTTTCGTAAGATAAGAATTCTTGAAATAGATGTTTCCAAAATAGATTTTTCTTAAAAAGTTTTTAAAGAGAGGAATTTTCTTAAATTTGGAGTGAGTTTCTAGTAGTTATTATTATTATTATTATTATTATTGATCTAGATAACATTCAAGACTTCCAGGTGAGGAGATGTGTCACAAGTGGACCCCTTAAATCCTAAGCTCTCCCTTAGATAGTTTAGGTCCTTTTGACAAAATCTTTTAGTTTTACGAATACACAGACAAAGAAAACTCAAACAATAGGCAAGAATGGAAATATGTAGAGGCATAATTTTTTCTAATCAAACTCTATTATCTAATCTAGAGAATTTCTCTAAGGTCAACTAATATCAAGGTTGAGATTAATGTTCCATAATCGTAATCACTACTCTAGAATTATATAATTTCATAAAATTAATGTTCTAAAATATGCATAATGAGTTTTTCATAATTAACATATGTTCATATAATCAGAAATTATATCCATATTTTGGTACATCACTATTATCAGAAAATTTATGATTACTATTTCGCATAATAAGCTAATTAATATAAAAAAGCAATACACATAAAGTGAAAATTATATGTAGTTGGCATATTTCATCAAGTATAGTTCTAACATGATCTCATGCATATTCATACTTATTCACATAATATTAAATAATTATGAACTGTCATATTTTTCTACATGATTCAAGGAAATCTAAGCTTGGAAATTGGCGCAGCATAGACATCTAAGAAACAATAAATCTGATTTTTAAAAAAAAATATTTTAACGTAATCATAAATTCAACGTTTAAAAGTTGAACACAAACAATAACTGATAAAATCTCTCTCTCTCTCTCTCTTTTTTTAAGTGTCTACGGAAACATATACCCACTTTGATACCATTTGTATTGACGTGATACTTTGAGCTGTTAAATATGTATTGTAAAAATAGAAATTTCATAAAAGATAATTATCCCCAAAGTTACAATAATTAAAAACAAAACACTTTCTCAATCATAAAATTTATCATAAAAAATTTCGTAAATTATTTTCTCTTTATTATACCACTAGTAGTCGATTCCAAACTTTTGTAATGATAGTCATCTATGCCCAAGCCATTATTGTCATACCTACTATCCACTTCATGTGGGTAGATATCTACACACATAATTCTTCACGGCTTTCTATTGCGTCACCTAGGATTCTAACCTAAGAGGCCTAATAAAAGATTTAAGTTGAATCTTGGTTCTGATTGAACAAGTTATCCAGTTGGCATCAGGATTCAACTTAAGTTTCTCGTTGGGCAGAGAACTTGAGTCCGAATCTTGGGGAACACAATAGAAAGTTGTGAAGGTTTAAGTGGATCTATCCATCCAAAATAGAGAGTACGTATGATATAGTAGTTTGGGTATAGAGGCCAAGTTCTTACATCTATAGTAATGACTAGATACAAATCTTCTCCTCATGAAAGCCTTTAATTCATCCCATGTTTCTATAGTCTCTCATGATTTCTTCTTCTATTTGTCATCAATCGATCCTACCATATTATTGCATATCAGTAAATTCTATTACTACTAGTTTTACCTTTTTCTCATCAGAATAATTGTCATTCAAAGATCAACTAGAACTTCTTCACCAACTGCAAATGAACTTCAAGGTCGTTTCTACCTTTGATTGAAGAAATTTTCATCTCAATACTACACAAATTATAATCAATTCTATCTCCATCGCGATTCCCCAAAAATCTCTAGGATCGCCTCTAGGCCACCTTTCATGCCTATCTCCTCTATTCTTCATCCTACCAACGTCAGGCATCAAGATTTGGTCATCCTCATTCTCTCACTCTTTATTTCATTCTCATCATCAATTTCAGCCCTAGAATCACACTTATCCTTCCTCCTAGCTTTAGAAACTCTTTTGGATGGTCCCGTTTGTAAGTTTACAATCATCGTAGCCTGTGCATATCCTTCCTCTCCCTAATTTCTCCAACTAATATTCATCCTCTCAAATTATTGTTGCATAGGTTTCAACATGAAGAATTGGTTGTTCTCCTCCCTAGATGTAGATTTGTCTTTTTCAGACATCTTAATAACGAAAAAAATATTAATCCTCTCGTGTTTACATCTAAGTGTTTCACTCAATATTGGCTTTTCCTGTTCTAAAGAACTGACTAAACTCAATCAGGACTTCAGCCTTCATAATGTTTAAACCCATAAGAACTAGAGCAACAAGAAGGATAATAGGACTCGAGAAAGAACTCAATATATATACACACACACCACAATTCTTGAAATATACATGTTTTCTTGAATTTTTTTGGCCTTTTTTTGTAGAAGCCAAAAAGAAATAATAAATTAGACTCATTTTTAAAGTGACTATCCTAGCACAACTAGCCTAGTTCATAGATGAGCCTTATAGGGCCTACCTACATAAGAAATGAAAAATCTTATACTAATCCGATATGCCTTGAATACATATTTCTAATACCAAATTTGCCGACACATAATTTTCAAAGGGACGAAATTTTAAATTAAAAGCAAATGAAAGGTAAAATACATATACATAATTTATATTCTTGTATGTATATGTATTTATATCCATAAATACATATACATACAAGAATATAAATATGGGTGGTAACATTTTTATTAAATGATAAATGATAAAATATTAACCCTGAAATTTAAAATGCATGAAATGAAACATTAAACTCTATTCTATTTTTAATTCTATTTTTTAATTTAAATTGGTCAATCGCAAAGACAGGAAACGCTTTCAATAAAATGTAAGAAATGAAACATCAACCTTTCTTCAATTATTTTCTTAAATGGTCAATGAATGGCTGGTAGCTTCAAGGGCCAATTCAAATTTACATTTCATTTTCCTTCAAATCATTTATATCCTTTCCAATATGTACAAATGTATACATTGTGAACAAGAAAATTGTAACACCCCAAACTTTACATTACATCTTCGGGCAGTATAATTCATGCATTCATGCTATTTACAATGTCATTTGCATATTGCATCATTTCAATTGCTTTCTCTTAACATGGTGCATTCGATCATGGAGGTTTGAAGACCTAGATATGGTGTTAGTCCTTTGCCCCCCTCGACCTGGGTAGATTTTATGTTGAGCTATGGTGGAAAAATAGATTAATATGGATGTTGGAGATGGACTTGCTAGGCAATGAGAATATTAAAAAGACTGAAATAAATATTGACAAAGTTACATGTTTTCCATTCAATTGATCAAGGTAAACCTTAAACACTAGATATGTGATTGACACATTTGGGACATGAGGCATGAAGTAACATGATCACAATGGAATAAGATAAGGTTTATATGGGGGTTACAAACATTAAGGTGCAAATCATTGTAAAGACATTAAAATAAGCTAAGGATACTTGATTTGTACTTGCAAGGATAGAGGTGAAATCAGATTTCTACTACAAGGGATATCTCATGCTCAGTACAACACCTCATGCTTGTCAATTTGTCCTTGTAATGGTTAATTCCTTCACCATTAAGCATTAGTCATGTCTACAACTCTCAACACTTCATATATTTAGTATTTTATCCGTAAATTTTATACAAATCCTTTAAAGATAGGTACAAAAACCGAAATGCAACTTGAAGATCACATTTTTCTAAACTCTTAGGATAGATATACATCTTCGATGTCACATAAGACTCCGTATATGATTCAGAAAAAAGTCAAATTTTGTGGCATCTTCTCGTACTTGGAGACACTTGTCATTTAACCACCAATTTCTTCATCCTTAAGTATCAAGCATGACCCCCACCCTTAACCATGACTCATTAAGTATCAAGCACGCACCTAAATAAGACATTTACCCCCCTCCCAAAATTTATCCTCAAGTACCCCAAGTGAAAGAGATGGCAAGGAAACAAAGGGAGATAGAAAACGAGAAGCTAGGATTGGCAGTTTGAGCAGGTAAAACTCAAGGTTTGGGAAGATATTTTTTAATTCTTTTGGGTGTATTATAATCTCTTAAACCTCTGTACTTGCTTGAGATCATGTTGGGATGTTTTAAAGATTTAATGATAACAAAAGAGGAGTAATTGATTGCAAGAATTTGGGTGAAATAACCAAGGACCGGAAATTGGAGAGTTGCTGGATTTTACCTTTTCCACCTTTGGTGTTATATAATATTTTGAATGGATCACAAATGGAAATCGAAAACAGTCATAGGGAAATTGCCTGATTTGGTGTTTTGTAAAATGGACTGCCTTGACTTCACTTGTGGCAATTTTAGAGCATGATTACCTTTACATACATGTCATAGAAGTGTGGTAAAAAATTGAGAATTAATGGATATCGTCAAGGAGGTGAAAAGGGATTGGAAAAATAAGTGGACCAAACCGAAAAAACAGATTCTGTCCATTTGAATATCTAAATGTTCAATCTTTACATGTTCAATTGTTATCTCTTAGCTTGGAAAGTAAACTTTAAGGAATCCTAGGTTGTTGTTGAAAACAATTAGATGACGTGGACACACATAATTGAACTCAAGAAATAGTGACTTTTATGCCAAAATACACATTTTGATATATTTCCAAAATGCACATTTTGATACATTTTGAAAAGTTAAAAAATAAAGATAAAAAATGCCAAAATGTACCTTGAGAAATTTACTAAAACACCATAAAATATATCTAAATTTATAAATTCATCAAAATGCCAAAAAATGGATCGAAATTGGGAAATAAATCAAAATGAAGCAAACGTATAAAAAAGTAACAACATGAAAGAAATGTATTGAATGTACAAAAAATGTACGAAGTTATTTGAAATGTGCCGAAACGCATGTTTACCATATTATGCGAATCGTATCTAACCATGCCCATATAGTGCAAAATGTGACAAATTCTAAGCAAGTTTAACGAAATGTAACAAATTGTAACAAACCGTACAAAAATGTATCAAAACTCCCCAAAATATACCAAATTCACTTAAATGTACTAAAATGAAGAAAAATAAACCAATAACAAGGAAAAATGTAACAAACTATGTGAAATGTATCAAGATGCGCTAAAATTTACCGAAGTGTCCAATAAGTGCTAAAATGCAACAAAATGTACCATTTTTCATGAAATTTATCGGAACGTGCCAAAATATACTAGCGTATACGAAATGTGATATAAAAACATGCCCAAAAAGTACAAAACTTGCAAAAATGTATCGCATTATGTGAAACGTACAAAAATTTACGAAACGATTAAAATGAGCTAAAATTTAAACCAAAGTGGGAGAAACGCACAAAAACTCCACATCATGAAATGAATTATATAAAAAAATGTATCAAAATGTACGAAAGACCTTCCAAATTTAACAAAATACAAGAAAATGTACCAAATTGCACGAAATGTAACAAACGTCTTGAAAAGTACTAAAACATGCCAAATATTTGAAATGTACCATTGCATGACATGTGATAAAATGTACTCTAGGAGAAATATATCGAAACATGCAAAAATATATGAAAACCTGCATGATTATGTACACACTAAAAAAGTACCGAAAATATGCCAAAATGTACCATGATTGAAATTTACAAAAACTAAATATAAGTTTTTGAAATATACAAGAATGTGCAAATTGATTAAAATGTGTCAAAATTACACGAAGTGGGAAAAATGTACAAACCCCCCCCCCCCAACAACATGAACAACACTATTGACAATGCAACAAAAAAACTTACAAATTGACCAAAGTGCAATATAATGTGCCAAATGCGTAAAAAATGTACCGGCATGCTCAAAATAAATGGAAACACTAAAATGTACAAAGTTACATGAAATGTATGCCCATATGTTGCTAATTATGACAAATTACCAAGCTGAATGAAATGTATCAAAATGCACCAAATTTTAACAAGTTGTGTAAAATATGTCAAAACTTGCCAAAGATACCAAATTCACTTTATGCACTAAAATGCAGAAAAATGAACCAAAACAAGCAACAATATAGAGAAGTGTGTGAAATGTAACAAGATGCACAAAAATTTACCAAAGTGCATGATACTTGCTAAAATTAGACCAAATATACGTTGCACGACATGTAGAAACATGCCAAACTATACAAGATGTACTATATAAACTTGCACAAAATGTTCCAAAATATACAAAATTGTACAACTAAATGAAATATAATAGAACACAACTAAATTTTATTGAATGTTTATAACGTTTCAAAATCACAAAAATGTACAATACGTGAATGTACAAGAACGTGGACATTATTAGAATGTACCAAGTTTATCCAAAACTGGAAGAAATGTACAAAACCACATAACATGAACCAAACTATTGAAAATTTATCAAAATATGCCAAAATGCTTACAAATGTACCAAAGTGTTCTTAGCCCCTATTTGGCCCCCATTACGTGGAAAAATTAATGGTTGGAATTGTATTTTTTTGAAAAATGAGTGGTTGAAAATGAAGGAAAATTTTTCGATTTACGTGTAATATTATTTTATGGTCGTGTGGTTGAAAATAGAAGAGAGAAATGAAATGTAATGTAATGAAAATTAATGAGGCTCAAACATGTGCTTAATGTGCAAAAATAGCGCAAAAAAAAGTACCAAGTCATGCCCAAATTTAGTAAAATGTGGCAAACTATACCAAGCTGAACTAAATATAACAAAAGACATTAAAATGTACCCCCAAAACTGTGCAGAATGCATGAATGCACCAAAGTACAAGGAATGTACTTAATCAAATGCACAAAAAATTATATAGATTTGGGACCAAACTACCACAAAGCACACCAAAATTGTATAAATTTACCAAAATGTAACAAAATTCATGAAATGTATCAACACACTTAAGTTTGTAAATTGTACCAAAACAAGCCCAAATGTGTAGAAAAATGTATCTCGCGTGCTCAAATCGCAATATATATACCAACACATGCGATAGCACAAAAATGTACGAATCCAAGTGAAATTCATGGAAATGCATCAATATACCAACACATGCGATATGTTGTGAAAAGTTACAAATTATAA
Organism: Olea europaea var. sylvestris; assembly: GCF_002742605.1. Taxonomy (NCBI): domain Eukaryota; kingdom Viridiplantae; phylum Streptophyta; class Magnoliopsida; order Lamiales; family Oleaceae; genus Olea; species Olea europaea. The sequence continues at coordinate 25,639 of NW_019248663.1, read as the reverse complement.
TCAGGTTGAACGAAATGCACCAAAATGAACCAAATTGTAACTTGTGTGAAATGTACCAAAATACACTAAAATTTATGAAGGTGCATTATACATGATAAAACTCAATGAAATGTACTATGTTGCACAAAAATGTATCAAAACCCACAAAAATAAAACTTATATGAAACTTTCTATAAAAGATGCCCAAAACGAAAACGTGAAAAACTATACCATGAATGAAACGTGCCAAAACCCGCCTTAGTTTCGTACATTGAGTAAAACATATCAAATTTGCTAAAGTGTATCAAATTGCACGAAATCTAACAGAATACACGAACTAATTCAAATGTTTAAAAATTACCCAAAATAGGAAAAATGTATAAAAATGCGACAACAAGAACTGAACAATTGAAAATGGATCAAAATATACCAGAAAGCTTTGAAATGAACCAAAGTGCAAAAAAATGTGCCAAAAGAACATAAATATACCAAACATCTTTTAAAAAAAAAAAAAAAAAACCAAAATGTACATTTTGTTATATTTCAAAAATGTACCCAGATTTATAAATATATCAAAACAAGGAAAATATGTAACAAAGTTTGAGAAATGAATAAAAAATTCACTGAAATGTATAAAATGTACCAAAACATACCAAATTAACTCAATGTACAAAAAAAATAATTAAAAAAAAAACCAAAACAGGCAAAAATGTAGCAAAGCGTGGAAAATGTACCAAAATTCACCGAGGTCAGCGAAGAGTGCTAAAGTATGAGGAAATGTACCGTGTTGCACGAAATGTATCAAAACACGCCAAAATATACTAACCTATACGAAATGTACTATAAATAAAACATGCCCAAAAAGTATAGAAACATTCCAAAAATTATCACTAAATGAAATGTAACAAAATGCTTCCAAATTCACCAAAGAGTAAGATAATGTGACAAAATATCAAAAATGTACCAAGTTGCACGAAATGTACCAAATGGCTTGAAAAGAAAAAAACATGCCAAAATTCCAAAATGAACCGTAGTATTACTCTAGGAAAAAAATCCAAGCACGCCCAAAATTTTCAAAATTTGGAAATGAACCAAAAAATGTTAAAATGTACCAAATTTTGTAAAATGTGAAATTACACCTAACTGAACAAAATACCAAAAAGGAATAAAATGTGCCACCAAACTGTAAGAAATGCGTAGATGTACACGAAAGTACACAAAATGTACAAAATCTGCTAATGCACTAAAAATTATATAGACTTGGGGGTGAAAGCTGTCTTTAGATATATCACTTTCCTTAACCTTCAATTGATGATATCCAAATCGTATATCGATATTAGAAAATACCTTCGCCCCTTTCAATTGATCAAACAAATCCTCGATTCTAGGGAAAGGATACCTAATCTTAATGGTCAAACGATTCAACTCCCGATAGTCGATACATATCCTTATACTTCCATCTTTCTTGTTTTACAAACAACACTGGTGTGCCCCATGGGAATACACTTGGTCGAATAAAGCCATTGTCTAACAATTCTTGTAGTTGAATTGTCAACTCCTGAAGTTTCTTTGGAGCCATTTTGTGTGGAGCTTTAGATACTGGCGCCGCTTCCAGAACCAAATCTATCATGACTTTGACTTGTCTATCTAGTGGAATATGAGGTAGATCTTTTGGAAACACATCCATAAATTTTGTACCACTGATACATCCTCAATCTTTATAATTGCCAGTTTTTTTCCAAAGATATTAACTAGAAATCCTTGAGATGTTTCCTTTCTCAACATTTTCACGGCTTCTAAGGCTGATACTAGTTGGAGGTGGGGTTTAATCTTTATTCCAGGGAAAGAAAATTGTTCCTCTCCCGGTTTCTGAAAAGACACTTCCTTTTCTGTACAACGATTGGTTGCATAACCAATCCATGCCCAAAATCACATCAAAGTCTTTCATCTCTATCACATACAAATTTGCTTCAAATATTTTTCACTCAATTTTTAGATTCATCGGCCTAGCAAACTGATCTGCGTTCAATGTTCTACCTAAGGGGATGCTAACTTCTGGTGTGCTCTTTGACTTGTCACAATTAATACTAGATTTAGCAATGAAAGATGTTGATACAAAAGAATGAGTAGCTCTTGAATCAAACATTATGAGTAGGTGTATCAGATATCAGTAATATACCTGCTATCACACTTGAGTTCTCCTTTCCATCCTTTTGAATCATTGTAAAAACTGATGCTTTCCCCTTCTTGTTTTGATCATTGTTATCATCCTTCTTTTGAGCAAATATGGGATAATCCTTAACAATATGTTCTGGTAAGCCACACTGAAAATAGGCATTCTTCCCATACAAACATTCCCCACGATGAGGCTTACCACACTTAGGGCAAAGTGCAACTGCAACTATAGCCTTACTGGCATTAGATCCGTTATTAACCTTCTTATTTTGCAATTTGCCTTTTCCTTTGTCTTGATCATTCCATTTCTCTTTCCAACTTGCCCTTTGTCCTCCCAATCGTACAATTGACGATGTTGCTCTCTACATTTGCCTTCTGATATCAAACAGCGTGAGCTCATTCCAACATCTCACAGTATGATGTGAAACGATGTGACATAAGAATCATGCTTAAGTCTGGGTAAAACCCTTGCTCAAACCTTCGAGTCTTCTTAATTTTTGGGTCCAATAGGTGTGGAGCATACCTTGAGGGTTGGTTGAATTTTCGTACATAATTAATTAGGGATATATTACTCTGCTTAAGTTGAAGTAATTTGCTCTCCTTGAAATCCTTTAAAAACTGAGGAAAATAGTTGTTCAACACTTCCTCTTTGAATTGTTCCCAAGTTAATGTTAGTTGCTCCTCAGGGGTCCTGGTTCGGGACATCAAATCATGGAGTGACTTGCATCACCGGTGAACATAAACTCCTTGCAAGAATGAAAGATGCAGCAGCTATAAGAAAGGAATTGAGGCAATCAAAATCATTGGAGCTGCTGCAATACTGTAAGGCAACTATATCCTTTAGCCACAATAGTTTGGGCACCACCGGCATCCATGTCACACCTCAGCTGTTGGAATATGCTCTACTCGCAACAACAATTCATTCTACAAATGGAATGGTGACTAAAGAAAATGGCAGGATGCTCATTTGGTCATGATATTTTGGGCTTCTCTATATGGTAAAATACTTGACTTCAGCCCTCAGCTTATGCACATCAGTGGCTGGTTTGAATAAGCTAGACAATTTTCATATGCAATCAATTAAGTAGATAGCGCTTCATAAGTTTTCAATGTGACCAATTAGCTCTCCAGTAAATTTCAGTTCTACCAAATGCCTACTTGTCTTCCATGAGTTGAAATCACGTCAAAGAATTAAGTGGTGTCATTTATTTTGGCATTGCTAACTGCCCCATTTCCATTTTTGACTTCTACATATTTAGCTTGGATTTCTCTTGTCCGAAGGCACTATCATCCCAATTGCTCAAGGTGGGTCCCCCTTTATCTCTAATATCAAGGCAAGCCTTAAGTCATTTTCTTGTTATCGAAGGTG
>NW_019248663.1:13510-15695 GCF_002742605.1 Olea europaea var. sylvestris | reverse complement strand
AAATATAGAAGTTGAGGAATTAAATGTACATTAATTTAATTGTCGTGTTTTAATTTGAGTAATTATCACATTATTTCAGGTAAAAACGTAAAAGCTTGAAAAGTCTCTTCAATTTAACAAAATGTGTATCCATAGATATGTGAGTGGAAAAACTTAAATAATTATAAAGTATTTATAAATTAATTATATTGCTAAATTATGTTCAATTAAGTGAAATTCTTGAACAATTACATGATTATTATGAAAGGTTCTTTCATTACAATATATGTGAAATCATGAAGGTTGTACATGGATTACTTATGAATTCTATGATTACCATGGACATTTCTTTTGCTATGATGCATGTGAAATTTCAAAGATCGTATGTGGTACGTTTGTGAATTGGAATATGAGACATGATATTTTGATTGACCAAAAAAGTATCCATGATTATATATTCCTTCTAGTTCATCGAGGGGTCCTGGCCATGTTCTATAACTACACTGGGGTGTTTTGGGCTGTGGATGAAGGGGTCTTGATCATGTACATATAGTTCATTGAAGGGCTTTGCTCATGTTCTAGAATTAATTATCAGAGGTCTTGAAACTCGCTTTGATTCACCAACAGGGCAAAAAGTCTTGTGGAAAATGTTCTTAGCCCGAGGGGTTGATTACAGATTTCAGACAGAGGGTATATTTTTTGTGGATTACATGCAGTGGTGATGAGATTATATTATAAATCTGAATTGAGAATTATATCATGACTATGAGATTATATATTTTAGCGTTATGAGGATGTCCCTTGACTATTATTATAATTATAATTATTTTTTAACTTTTCCACATACTGACCTATAAACTCATCTATTTTTTTCATGATTTTTCCTACAAGTAGCGGTTGTTTCTTTGTAGCTGGAAGAGCCTAATGATTTTGAAGCCATATTCACACAACATCTTGAGTGTTATGTTCACATTGATGAAGTACAAAGTAAATGTTTTGGGCCCGTCATATTATGTTTTATATAAGTATTTGATTTTGGCGTATTTTTTTAGTAACTCACAGTCGGCCACGTTTCGGGTCCACTAGAGTGATTCGGGATGTGTCATGTTAGAAGGTGAGCCCTAACTCATGATTTTTTTAAGGCATGCCTTAGCTCATGTTTCCTTATTATCTTAGGTGAGCTCTAACACCTAGATTTCTTATTATCCCCTAAGCTTTGTCCCTAGTAAGTACCTCTAAGCCTTTCTTAGCACAAGCATCTAGAAGTCTTGTCCCGCAAGCATTGAAAAGCTTGTCTTGCACAAGCACCGTGAGCCTTGTCTCCAGTAAACAAGAGCAAGCACTCGAAGTCTAGAACTACACAAGCACCTAGAAGCCTTGCCTGAGCAAGCACCTCTAAGCATTGCCTCGAGCAAGCACTAATTCTTGCCCTAGTGGGTTCACATCAGTTGTCATCAAAGCATTGGCTCTAAAATCAGGTTTTTATCCTTTATCTTTCTACGGTTTTTAATTCAAATTCTTCTTGTTTCCTCTTCATTGAGTCTTTGTCAAAAAAAAATTTTCATTTAATGCTTTTGTTAATCATTCTGCATATTTATCGTCCAAACAGAACAGAAAAATTGCCAAAAAAAAAAAAGCCTAGAAAAAATGGGAAAAAAAGGCAATTGGTTAAAAATAGGTCTTATTAAGGTTTACTCAACTTCAAGAAACACATTCTTGAAATTTTCAAGAAACACAATCTTTCTAGTCATTGCATACTTATGTGAACCCAAAGTAATGGAAGAACTTGACCCCTTAATTACAAAAATTATGAACCTGCTATGAATTTGTAGAACACCACAGAGAGTATGAATCTTTATTAATTCTCTAAATAACATGTTCTTTTTACAATGAAAAGAATGAATCATATTTATAGGGAAACCATAAAAACCTAATAAAATAGAATTATATAAAAAAGATATAAAAAAGATACCATAAAAAGAGATCTACAAGAAATAGTCTTCTAGGGAAAATCTAAGAAAACGTGTTCCGAAAATGAACTACACTGCTGCATAGTTATAACTCCGATGACAACATAGACCAACCAAAGTTTCACTTCTTTGTTTCAGGAAAGTACATTCTATAGCATAGTTATCTAACTGGTTTTCAATTTTATTTTCTTAATTCTAATGCATCTAACTTGTTTCCACCTTTATGCCGAATATGA
>NW_019248663.1:2227-4789 GCF_002742605.1 Olea europaea var. sylvestris | reverse complement strand
AGTATTTACATGTACCAAAGGCAGAAGCTATTATGTTTAGTACGTGACACTCGAAACTTAAGTTTGGGGCGTCACAGAGGTTACCCTAACTAGCCTCGTTGCTAGGCGTCCATAGCTTGAACAAGTAAATGCATGGCTTCATTAATCATATTTGCTCGTGGTCTTATCTTTAGTTCCTCTTCAAATTAAGCTGGATCTTTGTAAAATTTGTTGCTCTTCGTGGATCCTATTATTTCCTCCTTCAAGAAGATTTGTCCTCGAATCATGACCTATTAAAGAGAAAAAAAGATTATTAATCAAATTAATCAGTTGGATTCTTAAATAGAATGTAATTTAGACCTCCTTTGAGTTCAAGTTCATTTCTTTTGTATGTGCACCCAAAATCAATAACCTGAATCAAATAGGGCCTACATTGGCTCGTTTCTTTAATATGAGAGGCATAATGGTCAATCCTTTTTCTCCCCCTTAAATTATGACTTTCAACAGTGTGTAAAGAAATTAAATGCAATAAAGTTAGTGGATTATATACACAATGTCAAAGTGTGAATATGAAGTGGAAGAGATTAGAAAATATTATGTAATACAAATCCTAAAGCAAATCAGAGTGTTCCTGATTCCAGCAGTCGTCAGTTTTGTTGACAATAAAATATTACTTTTGTTGAAATTAGGTAAGAGATTGAAGAATTTTAATTGAGTCATATTTACCTATGGACAAGAGTACATGCCTAGAATAACTAACCAATTAGGATTTAGTCAAATCTTGGTCACATGCTAATATACCCTCTCTTTCTTCTCTCTCATGTTTGTTTGAGATAGTAAAAATCAAGTAAATCTTTTGGAACTTATCTTTTACTCTAGCCACCCCTATATAAAGCTCACGTATTCCAAGCATATACTCACAGAAATTTCATAAAGCTTTTTACTAAAGAAAATAAATAATAAAGTCAAAGAGAAGGAATCATTAAGAAGGGATTTTCACGTGCATTTTTCCATTACAATTATTCAAATCAACAAGGTAGGATACTATGTGCAAGTTGTTCCGTCCTTTCAATATTACAATTTTTGACGTGACTTATTTCATGAAATGCTAATTGACCTGTGGTTCCCTATGAAATGAAATGTGAGATCTCCTTCGGGTCTTCTCAAATATGTTAAGAGTATTCAATTGATCACGGATTGCTCTTAATGAAATGATGGTATAAAATGTTGTAAATTCATATTTTAAAAGTTATCATATTGTTTTGGACACACGTACCCTATTGAGTATAAATTATTCACTCTTCAAGTTTAACATTTCAGGTCAGATCAATCGACGTGGATGGTAGTTGAGCGTTGCGCAGGTTGCCTAGTAAATAAAATTTTCAAGAAAACATTTAAAAATAATTCTTCTAGGATATTGTGTTTCCATTTATTTCCATTTAACGTTCTATGTTACATGACAATACGTTTATTTGATTCAACATTTGAGATTTCAATAAATTAAGGTTTTAAGTTTTCAATTTTTATTGCTGCTTGATGTATGTTTATGGAATGATATAGGTAACACCTCAAAATTTAAGTCGATAAAATTTGAGGCGTTAAAGTGTGGTATCAGAGCATGGTTTTACCTTCCTGTAGACGTTTTCAAAAAATAAAAAAATAAAAAAATTTCGTGAACAGTAACCAAAATAAAAAGAAGAAGAAGAAGACATTTTTATGCTTCTGTATTAGCCACTTCTAGAGTTGACGAATCACCTTTCCAAGTCTTGTCTTTACCTCTTTAATGTTTCACATTGATTGCCAATGCGACTGAATATGATTGTGTCAGTCATAAAGATTGGATTCATTTTTGGTTTCACGAGAATGGTTGTGCCTAGAATCGTTGACAAAACAAAAATTATAAAAGTGATATGAATTTAAATCCATTCAAGAGGCTTTATCAAAGAATATCGAAGGAAATACGAAGGCATGTGGTTGTAGAAATAACAACTTATCTCTCCCAACTTATAAGAGTTGGGACTTTTAAAGTGCCTTGTGGAATGGGTGGCATCCTCACATTTGTATTTATTTAAAAGGGACTTACATGAACATCGAACCATTAGTCAAACTCAGAGCTTGACTCGATTTCACATTAAATTCCTGGACATTTTCTTTATGCTTGGGTACTTAACATCAATATCTTTGAAACAAATGTAACTTTTACCATGATTTTTAAGTTCAACGATTTCATGTATATTCTAATACACGAAATCGAAATAAAATATTAAAATTAATGAGCAGCAAATCATTTAAATTCGTTTATTGTCTAAAGTTATGAGCCTTTTGAATATGTAAATAACATCCACACAAAGTGCCTTGGATTGTCGAAGGAGCCAGTCCTTGGTCTTCATCACAAAGTTCCTTGGACGATCAAAGAAATTGATCCTTGGTCCTCAATAGAAAGTGCCTAGAATGGTCGACGAATTCGAGCTTTGGTCCCCAACACAAAGTGATTTTCACGGTCGAAAAAGTGGGTTCTTGATTCCCACACAAAGTATATTGGGCTGTCGAAGGAGTTGGTCCTTATTTCGCAACACAAAGAGC
>NW_019248663.1:0-1007 GCF_002742605.1 Olea europaea var. sylvestris | reverse complement strand
GCAAATTAGCTAACTTACAAAGGGGGTAACCTAGAGGAGCTACATATGTTAGGAGGCTTAGGCATAATCCTAGGATTGAATCTGATGATAGGAATGAATAAGATAATGCTAACAAGGATGATCAAATATTGGAATGCCAAAATGGGTAGGATAAGGAATAGAGGAGATTGGCATGAAAGAGGGCCGAGAGGAGATACTAGAAACATTGGTGGAGATCCAGTTGATCAGAATTTGAGTAACATTAAAAGTTAACGTTTAATGTATGTTAATTGGAGATGAGTAGAGAAAAATGAGTACCTATCCCGACTAAGATTTAACAAAAGAGGCAGTGATCTTTCTTCTTACTTACATCATCTACTACAAGTGGCTATCTTCTACATACTTAGATAACACATGTCAACAGAAATTACATTGAAGCTGGAGGTCATTAGCGAACAATAATCGCAACTGTAAATTCTACCATAAAAAGGTCTTCATCATCGATTATGAGACCATGGGTCCATCGAAACAGCCCAATGAAATTTCAAACAATCTCACGCCATCACTCAACTATCCTCAAAGTACTCCACATAACCACTAGTCATGTTGATCTGATAAGGAAGGTAAATTGGAGAACGAGTTTATAAAATGAGTTACTGCAATTCCTCCATTCCTTCCATTCTTGAGTCCTTTCCTCAAGTCAATATCCTTCTTAAATTCCTCCTACTTCGGGTTTGAATCTCATGTGGGTGGAAATTTTGAGTGAGATCAATTAGTTCCTTAGAGAACTTGAAACAAAGCATTGAGACGAAAAAGGCAATAGTGGTAAGATTATTGAAGGGAAAGGCCAATTTTTTAGTGAAACAGGAGTGCAAACACGTGAGATATACAAAATTTTAATTATTAATATGTCTGAAGAAGAATCTATTAGAGAGGAAGGCAATCAAGCCTTCATGATGCCGGACATGCAACTAAATTTGAGCGGATGAATGGAGTATTTGGAGAAATTAGTGACAGAATGGATGGCA
>NW_019248662.1:0-1367 GCF_002742605.1 Olea europaea var. sylvestris | reverse complement strand
TGTAATTTTGATTTATGACTTGTCTCTTCTCGTATAACCATTATTGCATCCACATAAGAAGATAGACTATATAATTTAAAGCGTAAGGTTAATACAAGGTCACATACTTTGTTTGATCAAATTCCATTCAAAGCGCAGGTCAAAATAAGCTACGATGGGCTCTAATTCAACCAAAAAAGTAGATCCGCCTTGGTCTCTTATCATCATTTCCATCTCTATCTTTCGAGAAAAAGGTGGGCACGCTCAAAAGTGAAGTCAGTTAGTGGAGTTATTTCCTGCATAGATGAATAACGTCCTATTCTTTTCCTTTCTTCTTGCTGATATTATTAATTTTTCGCTTATTCGCTCAACAAGCTCATGTATTTATATCAAAATCTCCTTTACCAAGTATTCTATTATGCTAACCGATCATCTCTTTCTTGTTGAAGATTACTAGGAATATTTCTCCTCCAATCCATATAAGAGTATACCAATCAAATCTAAACACAACTCTATTAATCAAGTCTAAATAGAACTAGTCCACACGAACATTTTCGTATCAAATAAGCTTCATTCTTCAATTATTCCTTGATTGTTCACACTATGCATAGAGAAGTTCTCAAAAAGCTTCTCATAGTGCGAATGAAATACGATTATAGTTACCATATATGTACAATAAAATCGGCATCGAATGAACAAACTGATATAAAATTAAAACTTCAATAAGTGAGTTTGAGATTATTGTGGGAAATTTGCTCGAATTTAGGTGACCTAAGTGGTTTTTGTCCTAATGATATCTTAATGTTGGCGCAAGTTTTAACTGGTGTAGGTTACAAAATCATTTTTTTATTAATGTTAATTTTATTGTAGCATAATTGACATATTACTACGCCGGTCCATTCATGTATTTTTCTATTTTATATATCATGCTTTTAAGTGATCATAATATGCGAATCCTACAAATTGTGTGGATAAAAATAGATAATAATTGTGAGTCGTGAAGATAAAATTTATGTTTGACGAACTTAAATTATAGTTTAAGCTTTGCCAAACATGCACTTCTACAAGCTCCTTAGGTAAGTCAACATTTTCATTATCAATTACTCTTCATCAAATAAGCTTCAACGTCTACTTAAGCATCGAAGGAACCATTTACCCAATCCAATAGTTCCTGTTTGGATTGGTTCCATAACCAAAATTTTCATATTATTAAAACTTGCATACATCCAAAATCAAAATAATAAGCCCACTGAATGCAAACAACAAAATTTGAAAACTTAGAAGACAAAATTAGGGCTTTGAAGTTCGGAAAACGTGTAAAAGACAAACGTTGTGTGCTTTAAATTGGGTTTATTGTGGTGTTAAAAAAAAAAAAAAAAAAGGGTTAG
>NW_019248661.1:0-1367 GCF_002742605.1 Olea europaea var. sylvestris | reverse complement strand
TGCTACAAGTACAATATGGTGTACACTTTAGTTTACACTTTGCCACATGACATTACCATGCTGGATAGTTGAAATTTCAAACAATTTTCCCATCCAATCGACACTTGACAACAATGCAAGTGTCAAACAACGTGTCAAATTAAGTGTACAAATAGCAAAGTTCAATCGGTAAGGACCTTGCTACATGTACACTATGATGTACGTTTCAATTGACACTTTGCGACATGACATTACCTTGTTGGGCAGTTTAAATTTCAAATGATTTTCCCATCCAATTGACACTTGACAACATTGCAAGTGTCAAAAAACTTGTCGAAAATCAGTGTACATATAGCAAAGTTCAATCACTAAGGACTTTGCTACACGTACACTATGGTGTATACTTAGTTTACACTTTGCCACGTGACAATACCCTATTGGATAGTTTAAATTTCAAAATGGTTTTTCCATCCAATTGACACTTGACAACAATGCAAGTGTCAAACAACGTGTCAAAAAACAATATACAAATAGCAATGTTCAATCGTTAAGAACCTTGCTGCATGTACAGTATGGTGAACACTTCAGTTTACAGCTTCCCACGTGACTTTACCCTCTTGGACAGTTCAAATATAAAATAGTTTTTCCATCAAATTGACACTTGACAACAATGCAAGAGTCAAACAACGTGTCAAAAATTTGTGTGCAAATAGCTAAGTTCAATCGTAAGAACTTTGCTACATGTTCACTATGGTGTACACTTTAGTTTACACTTTGCCACGAGACATTTCCCCATTGGACAGTTTAAATTTCAAACAGTTTTCCCATCCAATTGACAATTAAAAACAATGTAACTTTCACAACGTGTTAAAAATCAATGTACAAATAGCATAGTTCCATCGGTAAGAACGTGCTACATGTACACTAGGGTGAACACACTTTTGTTTACACTTTGTCACATGACATTACATTGCTGGACAGTTAAAATTTCAAACAGTTTTCCCATCCGATTGACACTTGACAACAACGCAAGTGTCAAAGAACGTGGCAAAAATTAGTGTACAAATAGTAAAGTTCAATCGGCAAGGACCTTGCAACATATACACTATGGTGTACACTTTAGTTTACACCTTGCCACGTGACATTATCCTGTTGGACAGTTTTAATTTCAAACAGTTTTCCCATCCGATTGAACATTAATTTATACTTTGCCACATGACGTTACCCTATTGGGCAATTTAAATTTCAAACGGTTTTCCTATCCAATTGACACTTGACAATAATGCAAGTGTCAAACAACGTGTTGAAAATCAGTGTACAAATAGCAAAGTTCAATCGGTAAGGACCTTGCTACATGTACAATATGGTGTACACTTTAGTTTACACTT
>NW_019248660.1:0-1367 GCF_002742605.1 Olea europaea var. sylvestris | reverse complement strand
AAAGTTCGTTGACCATTGGGGGGATTTCCTCATAATTCAACTAGCAGGACCGGTGCCGACTGAGGATAAATTATGATATGAAAGGCTTAGGTAGTTGGGACATATTTTACATCAATCCAAAGAGGTGTCCCTCATAAGAGAAGGCAATTTTAGTGGAGCAAGTTAGAAGACGAAAAGTTAAGATAAAAATCAAGTAGGTTTGTGTTAGTTTCACTTATCTAGTTAGATCTCTTAGTAGATCAAGCGAAGATAAGAATTTCCGCAATATGGGAATATAAAACATGGTTTATTATTATTGTTGTTGTTGTTGTAATATGGTCAAATCTTTTAAGTATACTTACCAAACAAATTGTAAAAAAAAAAAAATGTATCCTCTCGGGGAAAAAAATTGTATTCTTATTTTCCTCTTACTAAAAATTATTACAAATTACTATTTTTTGGTACTCTGCCTTGCCTGTGAGCAATGGTATCTCTTGTGTGGGTCTTTGGGTGGCAGAATGGAAGGTTAAGGTTTGTTAACGAACCAAACATGATACTTTGCATAGTTAATCAAATGATTAAATTTGAGTTATTGAGCAAAATATTGATGTGTACGGCTCCAATAACAAAAAAACTTAGCCATGTCAAATTTGATCTATATTTTTATTTATTAACTAGTTTTGCTGATATTTTGTCACTTTTATGGACAAAAGCTTCTTTCTCACTGCGCAAAACATGTCAATTACTTTGTTCATTATGTTGTGCAGAAGCTCCTTGAGTAATCTTGATCCAAGCTTAGAAAAACCAACCAAACACAAATGTCAATTGAAAGCTCGACCCAAACCAAACCAACACTTTGGTTGCCTCAAGTTTTCACCCTCATGTGGTTGCCCTCTTTTAACCCATGAAGGATCAATGGAGTCGGCTGCATCTCTCTCACAGACTCACCTCTCTATTGTAAGTCAATCCACAAACACTGCTATTGGAATGAAGATACATAATGGATCAATTAGGTCGCCAATTTTGGGCCTTCTAACAAATGGCTCTACATATATCAAAATCCAACTCAACAATTCCAACTACAACTTGGGCCCTGCAAAAGTGTCTGTTGTTTCCGGGTTGAGCCAAATCTATGGTGTCGATAAATTATCCAATATCTGTTTTAAATCATTGCCCGAATTTATTTGGTCTCAAAACCCAACACATTATTCCGTCAACTTGCTCTTTGTCAGCATCACTTCAACTTGTTGGCAACTATGTAAGCGCAAAATTACCTCGAACACATCAAATGTGTGTTTAAATGTGAAACATACATTATTATTATAAGAAGTCTTACAGAACATAAGCGAAACAGACAAAGATTCCTTCAATCGAACTCCATATGTTAT
>NW_019248659.1:0-1367 GCF_002742605.1 Olea europaea var. sylvestris | reverse complement strand
GATCTGCATGACATAAAAGAGTTGGTTATTTTGTAATTATTCTATCCTACGCTACGCATAATAAGAAGATTAGTTTTCATCAAATAATGGGATGTATGTATTAGATTTTAGAATCCACCTATTACTCTCTATTTCTAAATCTCGACTTATATAAGTTAAAGTTCTTCAAGTGTTTATGACAATCGATAATTCATTAAATATCTAATATTTTTTCCAAGACATATGGAACATATTCTAAGCACGACCCAATCCTATTTCCAGTTTGAATTCATATGCAAGGAAAGCATTCAATCATATGATTTCAATATAAATTGCATACACCATAAATATTATTCCTAACACTTACTGCATGTGTGTTAAATATGCAACGTTCTAACGTATCGCGAGTTTCCAATACTACAATGAGCGACTAACTGTCTTAATGGTGATCAAGCATTCAAACAATGAAAAATACGCATACATAAGTGATCAATAACTCAATTCACTAAAATACTTAATCTTTGAATGAAAAATGACAATATTTATCCTAGCATTATGATATTCAAATTATACAAAGATATTGGAAAGACATCACCCATATGAAATAACTAGCAGAGAATCTTAAAAACTCAGCTTCTTAAAAAATGACATTAATCCAAGTATTGAATCTTCAATTCTTGTTGTAAAACTCTTCAGAGCTTGCTATACTCTCGCCAATGACAAAAACTTGGTTATTCACGCTCCGAACTTGATTATGTTATATAAGATGTTAAAGATTTCATTCCATACATTGCCGAACCAAGAAAATAGAAGCAAAATATTTCTCCCAAAAATCAACTGGGACGTGTGCCTCTAGAGAGCTTTTAAGCTTCAGTCAGGTATCAAGTGCGTGCCTGGAAATTTGTACTAGGCATGCCTAGTTATGTCCCGAGCAGTCATCAGTGTTTTTGTTATAATTTTCTCTTTCAATAATCGATTGAGGTGGTTCAAAGTACGTTAGAAAACTAACTCAAAGGCTAGAATTTTTATAGAATTATCATATTCCAATTCAAATATTTACTATGTTAAAAATGGGTCCCAATCTAAGGTTGAAAATACGAAGCGTTAATTTTTCGACTTGAAATTGATGCGTAATAATACTTTTGACTCTATTTAATCTATTTGACTTCCTTTCTCATCCAATTGACCACTACCACATCTAAAATCTTCATCTTGAGGTTTAACACAACCTTTGAGTTTGGATTTCTTATAATTTAGCCCATTTAAGCCATTTTCTCAAATTTCGCCCTTTTCGTCGATTTGTACCTAACTAAAACAATACACATAGAATTAAACCATAATTCATCAAAATAACCAATAAATATTCTAACTTAAAAGGCTGAATAAGT
>NW_019248658.1:0-1367 GCF_002742605.1 Olea europaea var. sylvestris | reverse complement strand
ACCATAAGTAGTTTTCGGAAATGTAGCGACCGTTGTGGGTTTAGTTCACGATTACGTAATGACGTATTAGGGTATTCGACCTTATTTTGAAGAATGATCGCTCGTATATTTTTCACGCTTGGATTTTCGAGCTTCGAAGAAATGAGCGTAACTTATGAAAACGGTGTCCGTTTTGGGCCCATAAGTACTTTTCGGAGATGTAGCGACCCTTTTGGATTGAACTCACAACTTCGTCATGACGTATGAGGGATTTTGACCTTTTTTTGAAGAGCGTGCAGCTGCATATATGGATTGACGGCGTTCGAGGAATTGATCATAACTTTCGCAGACGGTGTCCGTTTTGGGCCCATAAGTACTTTTCGGAGATGTAGCGACCCTTTTGGATTGAACTCACAACTTCGTCATGACGTATGAGGGATTTTGACCTTTTTTTGAAGAGCGTGCAGCTGCATATATGGATTGACGGCGTTCGAGGAATTGATCATAACTTTCGCAGACGGTGTCCGTTTTGGGCCCATAAGTACTTTTCGGAGATGTAGCGACCCTTTTGGATTGAACTCACAACTTCGTCATGACGTATGAGGGATTTTGACCTTTTTTTGAAGAGCGTGCAGCTGCATATATGGATTGACGGCGTTCGAGGAATTGATCATAACTTTCGCAGACGGTGTCCGTTTTGGGACCATAAGTAGTTTTCAGAAATGTAGCGACCATTGTACGTTTAGCTCACGATTACGTAATGACGTATTAGGGTATTCGACCTTTTTTTGAAGAACGATCGCTCGCATATTTTTCACGCTTGGATTTTCGAGCTTCGAAGAAATGAGCGTAACTTATGGAAACGGTGTCAGTTTTGGGCCCATAAGTACTTTTCGGAAATGTAGCGACCCTTTTGGATTGAACTCACAACTTCGTCATGACGTGTGAGTGATTTTGACTATTTTTTTAAGAACGTGCAGCTGCTTATTTGGATTGACGGCGTTCCAGGAATTGAGCATAACTTTCGGGGACGGTGTCCGTTTTGGGACGATAAGTTATTTTCGGGAATGTAGCGACCGTTGTGGGTTTAGTTCACGATTTCATAATGACGTATTAGGGTTTTCGACCTTTTTTTGAAGAACGATCGCTCCCAAATTTTTCACGCTTGGATTTTCGAGCATCGAAGAAATGAGCGTAACTTATGGAAACGGTGTCCGTTTTGGGACCATAAGTACTTTTCGAAAATGTAGCGACCCTTTTGGATTGAACTCACTACTTCATCACGACGTATGAGGGATTTTGACAATTTTTTTAAGAACGTGCAGCTGCATATTTGGATTGACGGCGTTCGAGGAATTGAGCATAACTTTCGCAGACGGTGTCCGTTT
>NW_019248657.1:0-1367 GCF_002742605.1 Olea europaea var. sylvestris | reverse complement strand
ATAAGCTCGACCCTCATAGAAATTAGTAGTGTCCGAAATACCCCACCTGGGCCAGAAGAAAAAGTCGGGGTCTCGGGCTACTACATAGAACCATTTTTCTGTCCATCCCTTTAACAAGTTAGGTAAGGTCGGGATCTTAAACCCACCTCGAGTCAAAAGATAAGCAAAGTGGGGTAAATTGTGGAAGTTGTTTGAGCTTGAACACCATGCGACATAGGTCGATGTATGGTGTGATGTCCAAGTACCTATAAGCTATGAAAAAATAATTGAGCAACCTCTAGTCATTGGGTACTAACTACCTCGGGCACATGGAATGCACAATCAACAGACCTATAAAGAATGGGTACAAGGGTCACCTAAACCCGGCCTTAAGAGTGTCCAGAAAATTTACAAAATCTCATTTTCGAGCTTGCACCATCCTATCTTTGGGACCGAGGGACCTAATATAACAATTGGGCATTAGCTTGATCTCTCTAGCAGCCTCTATCGCTAGGTGTTTCTTAAATCTACAAGCCTCATTAGGAGACTTGAACTCGACATTGATCTGATACCTAGGTCGAGCATCAAGAGGCACTGGCATTGGAATGATCGAGATACCTAAGTTCTCACTACTATTCAAGCTATCAGAGTCCCGGTCACTCTCACTACTCAACATCGCTAAACTAAGGAAATAACTTAAGGTCTCGAACCTTACCTTAAAATTACCCGACTCCCGAAAGAATTTTTTTTTAAGAATTTGTATAGCTCGACCTTGTAGAGAAAGAATTACGGTGAGTGAAAAGTGAAAAATGAAAGTTAAAACGAGTATTTATAGGCATAGAAGTGGAAGGCCAAAGGTCACCATCTAGACCGTTGGATCATGCCATGTCACACATCCGAGGGACCTCTTCATATCACCTTATATTTACCCCAGTACTCAGCATCTAAATTAAGCAATCTCATTAGCACGTGTATCGATCATCATTAAATGCTCGACCACTCTTATAATTCAAAAAATATTCTCAACATATTGTGCACCTTTTCCTAAAATCTCGAGCATTTAGGAACGGATACACAGGGGACTAGTGTTATGTTCATTATTGGCATGCCTCTCAAGGAGTTCTACCTTGAGAACTCATATATGCTGGCTAAACATAAATTAGTCAGAGAGTTCTTGGGTATGATGGTGTCCTTAGGTTAATACCAGAGGACTAATGACATACATCTACGAAATTTAGGTGGCGGCATCTTCAGGATAAGTCCTCGGGATACCTTTTTACCACCCAAGGTATTTGGGTCCTTGAGCACTTTATTTGCTGAATTTCAATGACCTTATTATTTAAACTAAAAGGGATTATACTCTTCGAGGACTCTAATTTCACCCAAAC
>NW_019248656.1:0-1367 GCF_002742605.1 Olea europaea var. sylvestris | reverse complement strand
ATTAATTTGTTTTAAAGTTAAATTACTTGAATGCATTTGGTAAACTGAAGTTTTTATTGTTTATCATATTCTTTAGATAATCTTAGATACCATCTTCTATTAGGATTAATGAAATTTTGTGGAGATTTTCCATTTAAAGTATTGGTTTTTTTATTAAAAAAATAAAATAAAATTAAATGGGGCGGAGCCCTTGTTACCAATACTCGCCTCGAGGCGGAATTTCCTTCACTATACATGACTCAATTACCCGATTAAGCAGGCAATCCCTCCCCTATACGAGGCGGGGCTACAGGTATCGAATTTGATAGGTATTTTTGTCATTTCTATTCAAGAGAGAATTTCTACTTGAAAAGTGGGGTAATTTTTCCAACCCAGACACAATTAACTCGGAAATTTCTAGATGATTAAGATGGACTAAATTAATTTTTAGCTATAATTAAAATTCACTGAAGACCACATAATCTAAGCCATTGTTGGTGATTGTTTATAAATTATTCATAATGGATTAAATCATTTTTTACACACAAATTATGTGGAACTCACAAGTACTTCTTACTTATCCATGGTTCATTTTTGTATATTTATAATTTAAACTATTTGTAAACAACTCCCAAAAAATGATTATTTTTATGTTGACCATGATAGTAAGAGGAAGATTATACAAACATCAATCGTAGTTGAAGTTTTAGGCCACTCTTTTTACATAAAGCGTGGTGATAAGAAATACATAAAATTTATAAACGGAAAGAAAAAGAAGAATTCGGAGATCAAATCAATATCCTCTTCAAATTTACTAAAAATGGTATCCTTTATTATTAAACGTACATTTACATAATGATCTTTATTGACACAAACTACACCAATTTATCTAATATGCAAATCACAGTAATAAAAATCTATCGGGAACATATTTATTAAGTACAAATAACATAAAAGTGTAGAATTTAGTTTCCCCGTGAATCTTATTTCCCATTTTTGTTCCACCATGAGTAGAGGGGCGGAATACTCTGTTCATTCCGGAAGAAATTAGCAGGATCAACTTTGGTTTTCACATGAACCAATCTGTTGAAATTATTCTTGAAATATTTGATCCCCCAAATGCTGGCTTGTGCATAGCTTGTGTTGCCCTTGTTATTAACTCCAATATCAAGATCTCTATAGTTGATATATGCAGCTCTTGGAAATCTTGAAACATAAGGAGCCATGTAACTGTAAAGCTTTCTAATCCAATTTATATACTTATCTGATGCCTCTATCTCTTCTTGTTCCCAAGACACCAAGTGGTGGATTTTGTACAAATTACCAGCTCTGTGAGGAAAGGGAATTGCAGAATCTGAAATTTCCTCCATTCTTCCACCATATGGACT
>NW_019248655.1:0-1367 GCF_002742605.1 Olea europaea var. sylvestris | reverse complement strand
TTTTTTCTTATTCATAATGCGTATAAAACATGTCAAGAATTTATATATTGCTCGAGAAATATGAACATGAAGTTGATCTAACGAGAATACTTACAGATCTGCAGATGGTGAAGATGGAGAGGAGAATGAAGAGAGAGAGGCAAATGTGGATGAACTTCATGGCTGTTGATCATGAAATTGAGTGGGGTGTGTGAGTATATAGAGTAACACGAGGAGGTCTTGGTCTTCTTATAATAATACTTTAGAAATAGAAGGAAAATAGTACTAAGTCCTCAACTTTTAACGCATGTTTTACTTTAGTCCTTGACCTTTGAAAAAAAAAATTTATTTTACCAACTTTACTATCCAAGTGCTACTAATATGAAATATCGAGAACTTGATTGTGCTCCTTTTTTTTTTCTTTTTTTTTTCTGACATTTAAACTATGTAATTCGACTTGGTACCATATCAAGTGACTTGACATCAAGTCTCGCAGTCATCAACTTAATGAAATTGTGTACGAATCAGGCTTTTGATAACAAAAAATGAATCCCTTGAACACATGAGATGCAAGTTGAAATTATATTTGAATAATATCCATGTAAATCAATCTATTAAATTAAATAGTTCAATTAAGACGCAATACACATCAAAGGGTTGGAACCTTGATAGAGAAAGGAGATCGGATCAAGATGTATACTATACACAAAATCGATATTGCTAGATTTTTTGCATTTTGCATTTTTCAATTTTTAATTGTGGATGTCGAACATATGCTCATCATGAAAGTAAAAATATGATGCACGTCAATGGCCCACATTTAGAGCTTTTTGGGCTGAATAATTGAATAGAGTTTCCCTTTTTTGACCTTTTAAAATTATTTCACTCTCTCTTTTTTATTCCAACATTTCATTTTAAAATATTTCAATGGGTTAGGTGTGGACGTGTGGTGTTTGTTTTGGTTTTATTCCTTTTTAATTAAATTTAGTGCTATTCTTTTAACCTGCCGACTCCCCAATCACGCGAAAAATTATCCTTGTGTGTGTCATTATGTGATGGGTCATGGGTCATTCCATGTTTACAAATATTAGAAAGAAGAAATGATCATTAATTAATAGTAATTGTAATGAAAAGAGAGAAAAAAGAGAGAAAAAGAATAACAGTCAATAGACTTGTGTTTGTTTTATTAAAAACTAAAGTCCTATATTTATAGGGCAAAATCAAGAATACAACGATAATAATTTATAGGATTGCAGGGGTACAATTATCATTCACTAATAAACATAATAAACTTACTTTTTACAACACTCTTTCTTGAATGACACAATAAAAAATATCTACATCATTAAAACATTGTTTGATAAAAACCCAATGCAACAAAAAAAAAA
>NW_019248654.1:0-1367 GCF_002742605.1 Olea europaea var. sylvestris | reverse complement strand
TCTAGAAATAACAATTTTGAGAGAATTATGAAGTAAGGAAATATCAGTTTGTTGATTAATAAAAATTGAAGAAATAAATCCCCATTCAAGAAATTCTTTAAATTTGTCACAAATAATTTTGAGAATTGAAATACTCCTAAGAGTAAAATGAAACTTATGAAAGCTTCGACATATAACAAAATCTCTATGATTTGTATGAATAATAAAATTTGGAATAGAAGGATTAAAGTAAATGTCGAGAATAATTTTTTTGAAATTATTAGATCCTTTTGGATGTCTTTGAATAATATTTTGATATAGATCTGGCGGAAGATCTAAGATTTTTCGTAAAAAAAAAAAAAAAAATTCTGTATTTCTTTAAAAAATCATGACCTCTTGCTGGAAGTTCCTTTTGATGAGAAACATTTTCAATTTCTTTTGCCATATTCTCAGATCTACTTAAAATTATAAAAAGAAAATTAAAAATTTAGTGAAATAGTTATCAAATGTATAAATATTTCAAAATAGACTGATTCTTACAAAGCCTTGCAAAGCCTGCAATGGGACCACCCAAACTGCCAATCTTCGGCTCAAAGGGGCTGACCAACATTTTTCAGCAGACATCCATGCTCCCATCCATGCTTAAAACAGCTTGTTTTGAAATATTTTTCCAATAATAAAATTTCACTAAATCCTAAATTATAAATTTATAATAGAATTTAGAAAAGAGAATATAAAATATCAAAGTTTCAAGTATTTGATATTTGAAGAGGTAAAAATATTGAAGTTGATGAGAAATCCTTATGGAGAGGAAGTTTTCATTCATTTTAAGAATGAACTCTCTTGTTAAGAAGTCTGCCAATAAGTTTGATTTCCCTTGTATAAAGAATTTTGAAATCGAAACAGGACAAAATAGCCTGCCATCTTGCAAAAATTTGTTTGGAAACAAGATTTTTCACATCTTTTTGTAAAACGTCTTTTGAAACTTTACAATTAGTTTTCAAAAATAAATTTTTTATTGATAAGATCATCTTGAAATTTTGAAATACATAGTACAATTGAAAGAATTCCCTTTTTGATAGTGGAATAATTCTTTTGAGGGCCGGTCCACACACCACTGTGGTACCTATTCCTGAGATGACTCCAGTGGGATTTGCTTTAACACACCACATACCCAATATTCGAGGCATCTGTCTCAATAATAATTGATGCTGTGGGGTCAAGTATAGAAAGACAGAGAATATTTTTAATTGCTTTTTTGACTCTGTGAATTGTAACTGTGTGTTCGTGACTCCATGGGTCAATGTTATTTTGTAGTCTTTTGAATAATGGGGCACAGATTTGACGAATACTTTTGACAAAATCGGTAACATAATTGACACAACCTA
>NW_019248653.1:0-1367 GCF_002742605.1 Olea europaea var. sylvestris | reverse complement strand
AATATTCATAAAATCATAATGCATTCTTGTATGTTAGTATTCGTTATAGAGATATAGTCGAATCACATATTGGGATAGGTTTGACATTGCTCGAGAGAGATTGCTAAATTAATATAGGAATATTGATTCATCAATTGTGGGAATGTATATCAAATTTGCATAATTAAGCCCTCGTTTGATCCTCATTAAATTCAATTACATTACATTCCATTTTTCTCTTTCCTATTTTCAACCACACAATCTTCCATAAAATAATATTACACATAAATCGAAAACTTTTCTTTCTTTTTCAACCACTCATTTTTCTAAAAAATACTATTCCCCACATTTTCATTTTCAGGTAATGGGGGTCAAATTGGGGCTAAAAGTTGAACGGGCGTTGCTTGGAGATTCGTGATCCTAGTGCATTAGTAATTCATTAATTCCATAAATTATCATAGATTGCATCTAGATCATTTTGCATTTAGTACAAGTTTCTCACTCATAATTGCAGCATAGTTCACATCTTCATTAGTTAAATCACAACACATACACCTTACTTTCGTTCTTCGGTTAAGGTAATAATAGGTTGATTTGAACTAATCCATTTGTTGTGGGATCGATACTTGGACTCATAATCCATTCTACTACTTGTTAACAAATCGTACACTTGCGGTGGATTTTAAATTGAAAGAAATAATTTTGTGAACAACACACACTTGAAGAACCTCATAAGCACATTCGGCACCCAAGACTTGATAGTATTAACGAGAAATGAAAAGGTGAAAATCTTGTTTGTTGTGTTGTCTAGTCTTATCTAATATCATTTGACTCATGCCAGGAAGCATAGAATCCTCAGCTTCCCCAACAGTTTCCTCGATTATGGATTTCTTGTTCAACAATTCTCTGCACATAATATTTCCAATTGCAAAGGGAGAAAGGCCTTTTTCTGCCCCTTTCTTCAAAAGCATAATCGAGACACGAAGAGTACGAGCACATTCAGGCTAAAGGTTCCATCTGTATAACTTGAGAAGTGATATGTCGTGCTCTGAGTCTAGTGATTTTATGTACTCAATGTTTCCGTGGAAAAAAGGCTGGGGAGGCTTGCGGCCAGTACAGCCAATCAAATGTGCAATCTTCAAACATCAAGCAGGATAAAAATGTGCAATTTCAAAACTACGAGACTACAGATGAAAAGTATTATTTGTTGTAACCGAAGGTAAGGTCAAGCCCCCTCCTAAACTCTGTATTATTTTGGTTATTAATAAAATAGCACTTGTAGTGGCTAAATTTAAAAAAAAAAAGAAGTATGAATTGAATGTTTAAACATTCTCCAGAGACTGAATACTATGGAATTGAAGTTATGAAGAGATAAATAGCCGTATAGA
>NW_019248652.1:78197-80109 GCF_002742605.1 Olea europaea var. sylvestris | reverse complement strand
ATTCAACAAAAACGTACAAACCCAAAGTTATCATGAAATCAAAAGTCACTTTTCATTGGCTCGATTCCAATCGAATTCGATAGCAATTCACCAAAAATGAATAAACCGAAGTTATCACGAAATCAAAGGCCACTTTTCACTTTCACGATTCCAATCAAATTAGACATGCAATTTGCCAAAAATGAAAAAACCCGAAGTTATCATGAAATTCAAAGACACTTTTCATAGGCTCGATTCCAATTAATTTAGACTAGCAATTCGCCAAAAACGAACAAACCCGAAGTTATCTCGAAATGAAAAACCACTTTTCTTTGGATCGATTCAAATCGAAGTAGACTAGCAATTCGCCAAAAATGAACAAACCCAAAGTTATCATGAAATCAAAAGTCACTTTTCATTGGCTCGATTCCAATCGAATTAGATAGCAATTTGCCAAAAATGAATAAACCGAAGTTATCATGAAATCAAAGGCCACTTTCACTTGCACGATTCCAATCGATTTAGACTAGAAATTTGCCAAAAACGAACAAAGTCGAAGTTATCATGAATTCAAAAGGCACTTTTCAGTGGCTCAATTCCAATCGAATTAGATCGCAATTCGCTAAAAACGAACAAACCAAAGTTATCATGAAATGAAAAGCCACTTTTCACTTGCTCGATTCCAATCGATTTAGACTAGTAATTTGCCAAAAACGAACAAACCCGAAGCTATCATGAAATAAAGAACAACTTTTCATCGGCTCGATTCCAATCAATTTAGACTAGCAATTCGCCAAAAACAAACAAGCCCGAAGTTATCATGAAGTGTAAAACCACTTTTCTTTGGCTCGATTCCAATCGAAGTAGACTAGCAATTCGCGAAAAATGAACTAACCCGAAGTTATCATGAAATCAAAAGCCACTATTCATTGGCTCGATTCCAATCGAATTGGACTAGCAATTCGCCAAAAACGAACAAACCCGAAGTTATCATGAAATTAAAAGCCACTTTTCATTGGCTCGATTCCAATCGAATTGCACTAGCAATTCGCCAAAAACGAACAAACCCGACGTTATCATGAAATGAAAAACCACTTTTCATTGGCTCGATTCCAATGGAATTAGACTAGCAATTCGCCCAAAATGAACAAACCCGAAGATATGATGAAATCAAGAGCCACTTTTCATTGGGTCGATTCCAATCGATTAAGACTAGCTATTCGCCAAAAACGAACAAACCCGAAGTTATCACGAAATGAAAAACCACTTTTCTTTGGCTCGATTCCAATCGAAGTAGAGTAGCAACTCGCCAAAAATGAACAGGCCCAAAGTTATCATGAAATCAAAAGTCACTTTTCATCGGCTCGATTCCAATCGAATTAGATAGCAATTCGCCGAAAAATGAATAAACCGAAGTTATCATGAAATCAAAGGCCACTTTTACCTTGCATGATTCCAATCGATTTAGACTAGAAATTCGTAAAAAACGAACAAACCCGAAGTTATCATGAATTCAAAAGCCACTTTTCATTAGCTCGATTCCAATCGAATTAGATCGCAATTCGCAAAAAATGAACAAACCGAAGTTATCTTGAAATTAAAAGCCACTTTTCACTTGCTCGATTCCAATCGATTTAGACTAGCAATTCGCCAAAAACGAACAAACCCGAAGTTATCATGAAATGAAGAACAACTTTTCATTGGCTCGATTCCAATCAATTTAGACTAGCAATTCGCCAAAAATGAACAAACCTAAAGTTATCAAGAAATGAAAAAAACACTTTTCTTTGGCTCAATTCCATTCGAAGTAGACTACAATTCGCCAAAAATGAACTAACACGAAGTTATCCTGAAATCAAAAGCCACTTTTCATTGGCTCGATTCCAATTGAATTGGACTAGCAATTCGCCAAAACGAACAAACTCGAAGTTAT
>NW_019248652.1:68112-74375 GCF_002742605.1 Olea europaea var. sylvestris | reverse complement strand
ACAAACTCGAACTTATCATGAAATCAAAATTTGCTTTTCATTAGCCCGATTCTAATCGATTTAGACTAGCAATTCACCAAAAACGAACAAACCCAAAGTTATCATGAAATGAACAACCACTTTTCTTTGGCTCGATTTCAATCGAATTAGACTTGCAATTAGCCAAAAATGAACTAACCTGAAGTTATCATGAAATCAAAAGCCGATTTTCATTGGCACGATTCCAATCGATTCAGACTTGCTATTCGCCAAAAATGAACAAACCCGAAGTTATCATGAAATCAAAAGCCACTTTTCATTGTCTCGATTCCAATCGAATTGTACTAGCTATTCGCCAGAAACGAACAAACCTGAAGTTATCATGAAATGAAAAATAACTTTTCGTTGGCTCGATTCCAATTGAATTAGACTAGCATTCGCCAAAAACGAACAAACCTTAAGTTATCAAGAAATCAAAATAAACTTTTCATTTGTTCGATTCTAATCGATTTAGGCTAGCAATTCGCCAAAAAGGAACAAACCCGAAGCTATCACGAAATGAAAAGCCACTATTCTTTGGCTCAATTCCAATCGAATCAGACAAGCAACTCGCTAAAAATGATCTAACCAAAGTTATCATGAAATCAAAAGCCTATTTTCATTTGCTTGATTCCAATCGAATTGGACTAGCAATTTACCAAACGCGAACAAACCCGAAGTTATCATGAAATGAAAAACCACTTTTCATTGGCTCGATTCCAATCGAATTAGACTAGCAATTCGCCAAAAACGAACAAACCCGAAGCTATCATGAAATCAAAATCAACTTTTCATTAGCTCGATTCAAATCGATTTAGACTAGCAATTCGCCAAAAACATGAAATGAAAAACCACTATCCTTTGGCTCGATTCCAATCTAATTAGACTAGCAATTTGCCAAAAATGAACTAACCCAAAGTTATCATGAAATCAAAAGCCACTTTTCATTGGTTGGATTCCAACCGAATTGGACTAGCAATTCGTCAAAAATGAACAAACCCGACGTTATCATGAAATAAAAAACCACTTTTCATTGGCTCGATTCCAATTAAATTAGACTAGCAATTCGCCAGAAAAGAACAAACCCGAAGATATCATGAAGTCAAAAGCCACTTTTCATTAGCTCGATTCCAATCGATTAAGACTAGCAATTCGCCAAAATCGAACAAACCCAAAGTTAACATGAAATCAAAGGCCACTTTTCATTGGCTCGATTCCAAACGAATTGGACTAGTAATTCGTCAAAAATGAACAAACCCAAAGTTATCATGAAATGAAAAACTACTTTTCATTGGCTCGTTTCCAATCGAATTAGACTAGCAATTCGCCAAAAATGAACAAACCCAAAGTTAACATGAAATCAAAAGCCACTTTTCAATGGCTCGATTCCAATCAAATTAGATAGCAATTCGCCAAAAATGAATAAACCGAAGTTATCATGAAATCAAAGGCCACTTTTCACTTGCACGATTCCAATCGATTTAGACTAGCAATTTGCCAAAAAGAACAAGCCCAAAGTTATCATGAAATCAAAAGCCACTTTTCGTTGGCTCGATTCCAATCGAATTGGACTAGCAATTCGCCAAAATCGAACAAACCCAAAGTTATCATGAAATCAAAGGCGAATTTTCATTGGCTCGATTCCAATCAGATTGGACTAGTAATTCGCCAAAAACGAATAAACTCGAACTGATCATGAAATCAAAATTTGCTTTTCATTAGCCCGACCTAATCGATTTAGACTAGCGTTTCGCCAAAAACGAACAAACCCGAAGTTATCATGAAATGAACAACCACTTTTATTTGGCTCGATTCCAATCGAATTAGACTTGCAATTCGCCAAAAATGAACAAACCTGAAGTTATCATGAAATCAAATGCCAGTTTTCATTGGCTCGATTCCAATCGATTTAGACTTGCGATTCGCCAAAAACGAACAAACCCGAAGTTATCATGAAATCAAAAGCCTATTTTCATTGGCTCGATACCAATCGAATTACACTAGCAATTCGCCAGAAACAAACAAACCCGAAGTTATCATGAAATGAAAAATAACTTTTCTTTGGCTCGATTCCAATCGAATTAGACTAGCATTCGCCAAAAACGAACAAAGCTTAAGTTATCATGAAATCAAAATCAACTTTTCATTAGCTTGATTCAAATAGCAATTTGCCAAAAGGGAACAAAGCCGCAGTTATCATGAAATGAAAAACCACTGTTCTTCAGCTCGATTCCAGTCGAATTAGACTACCAATTCGCCAAAAATGAACTAACCAAAGTTATCATGAAATCAAAAGCCACTTTTCATTGGCTCGATTCCAATCGAATTGGACTAGAAATTCGCCAAAAACGAACAAAAGTATCATGAAATGAAAAACCACTTTTCATTGGCTCGATTCCAATCGAATTAGACTAGCAATTCGCCAAAAATGAACAAACCCCTTTGGCTCGATTCCAATCGAATTAGACTAGCAATTCGCCAAAAATGAACAAACCCGAAGTTATCATGAAATCAAAAACAAGTTTTCATTAGCTCGATTCCAATCGATTTAAACTAGCAATTCGCCAAAAAGAAACAAACCCGAAGTTGTCATGAAATGAAAAACCACTGGTCTTTGGCTCGATTCTAATATAATTAGACTAGCAATTTGCCAAAAACGAACAAACCCAAAGTTATCATGAAATCAAAAGCCACTTTTCATTGCCTCGACACAAATCGAATTGGACTAGCAATTCGCCAAAAATGAACAAATCGAAAGTTATCATGAAATGAAGAACCACTTTTCATTGGCTCGATTCCAATCGATTTAGACTAGCAATTCGCTAAAGACGAACGAACCCGAAGTTATCACGAAATGAAAAACCACTTTTGTTTGGCTCGATTCCAATCGAAGTAGACTAGCGATTCACCAAAAATGAACAAACCCAAAGTTATCATGAAATCGAAAGTCACTTTTCATTGGCTCAATTCCAATCGAATTAGATAGCAATTCACCAAAAACGAATAAACCGAAGTTATCATGAAATCAAAGGCCACTTTTCACTTGCATCATTCCAATCGATTTAGACTAGAAATTCGCTAAAAACGAACAAACCCAAAGTTATCATGAATTCAAAAGCCACTTTTCATTGGCTCAATTCCAATCGAATTAGATAGCAATTCGCCAAAAATGATTAAACCGAAGTTATCATGAAATCAAAGGCCACTTTTCACTTGCACGATTCCAATCGATTTAGACTAGAAATTCAGTAAAATCGAACAAACCCAAAGTTATCATGAATTCAAAAGCCACTTTTCATTGGCTCGATTCGAATCCAATTAGATCGTAATTCGCCAAAAATGAACAAACCGAAGTTATCATGAAATCAAAAGCCACTTTTCACTTGCTCGATTCCAATCGATTTAAACTAGCAATTCGCCCAAAACGAACAAACCTGAAGTTATCATGAAATGAAGAACAACTTTTCATTGGCTTGATTGCAATCAATTTAGACTAGCAATTCGCCAAAAACAAACAAACGTAACGTTATCATGAAATGAAAAACCACTTTTCTTTGGCTCGATTCCAATCGAAGTAGACTAGCAATTCGTTAAAAACGAACTAACCTGGAGTTATCATGAAATCAAAAGCCACTTTTCATTAGCTCGATTCCAATCTAATTGGACTAGCAATTCGCCAAAAATGAACAAACTTGAAGTTATCATGAAATCAAAAGCCACTTTTCATTGGCTAGATTCCAATCGAATTGCACTAGCAATTCGCCAAAAAGAACAAACCCGACTTTATCATGAAATGAAAAACCACTTTTCATTGGCTCGATTTCAATCGAATTAGACTAGCAATTCACCAAAAATGAACAAACCCGAAGATATCTTGAAATGAAAAGCCACTTTTCATTGGTCAATTCCAATTGATTAGGACTAGCAATTCGCCAAAATCGAACAAACCCAAAGTTATCATGAAATCAAAGGCCACTTTTCGTTGGCTCGATTCCAATAGAATTGGACTAGCAATTCGCTAAAAACGAACAAACACGAAGTTATCATGAAATGAAAAACCACTTTTCTTTAGCTCGATTCCAATCAAATTTGATAGCAATAAGCCAAAAATGAACGAACCTGAAGTTATCTTGAAATCAAAATCAACTTTTTATTAGCTCGATTCCAATCGATTTAGACTAGCAATTCGCCAAAAAACGAACAAACCCGAAGTTATCATGAAATGAAAAACCACTTTTCTTTGGCTCGATTCCAATCGAATTAGATATGCTATTCGCCAAAAATGAACAAACCCGAAGTTATCATGAAATCAAAAGCTACTTTTCAATGGCTCGATTCCATTCGATTTAGACTAGCAATTCTCCAAAAATGAACAAACCCGAAGTTATCATGAAATCAAAAGCCACTTTTCATTATCTCGATTCCATTCTAATTGGACTAGCAATTCGCCAAAAACGAACAAACACGAAGTTATCATGAAATAAAAAACCTCTTTACATTGCCTCGATTCCAATCGAATTAGACTAGCAATTCGCCAAAAACGAACAAACCCAAAGTTATCATGAAATCAAAATCATCTTTTCATTAGCTCGATTCCAATCGATTTAGACTAGCAATTAGCCAAAAATGAATGAACACGAAGTTATCATGAAATGAAAAAAAACTTTTCTTTGGCTTGATTCCAATCGAATTAGACTAGCAATTGGTCAAAAACGAACAAACCCGAAGTTATCATGAAATCAAAAGCCAGTTTTCATTGGCTCGATTCCAATCGAATTGGACTAGCAATTTGCGAAAAATGAACAAACTCGAAGTTATCATGAAATGAAAAACCACTTTTCTTAGGCTCGATTCCAATCGAATTAGACATGCAATTCGCCAAAAATGAACAAACCCGAAGTCATCATGAAATGAAAAACATCCTTTTCGTTGGCTCGATTCAAATCGAATTAGAAAACAATTCACCAAAAATGAACAAACCAGAAGTTATAATGAAATCAAAATCAACTTTTCATTAGCTTGATTCCTATCGATTTAGACTTCCAATTTACCAAAAAGGAACAAACTCGAAGTTATCATGAAATGAAAAACCACTGTTCTTTGGCTCAAGTCCCCTCGAATTAGACTAGCAATTGGCCAAAAACGAGCTAACCCAACGTTATCATGAAATCGAAAGCCACTTTACATTGGCTGGATTCCAACCGAATTGGACTAGCAATTCACCAAAAATGAACAAACCCGACGTTATCATGAAATGAAAAACCACTTTTCATTGGCTCGATTCCAATCGATTAAGACTAGATGGGAAGGCAGGCAGAGTGGCCGAAGGAGATGGCCAGTTTATTGAGGGAATTTGAAGGGATCTTCCAAGAACCGTGGGGAATGCCACCACATCGAGGCAGAGACCATGCAATTGTGCTACAGCATGGGGCTGGACTGATAAGCATCAGGCCGTATCGCTACACTTACAGCCAGAAAAATGAGATTGAAAAATTGGTGAAGGAGATGTTAGCAGCTGGCGTCATTAGGCCTAATGTGAGCCCCTTCTCCAGCCCTGTGCTATTGGTTAAGAAGAAGGATGGAGGGTGGAGGTTTTGTGTGGATTATCGAGCTTTAAACAAGGTGACAGTGCCTGATAAGTTCCCAATTCCAGTGATAGAAGAATTGTTGGATGAGTTGCATGGTGCCACTATTTTCTCTAAGCTGGATTTGAGGGCAGGATACCATCAAATTCGGGTGGCAGCGGAGGACATCCGCAAAATAGCTTTTCGGACTCACGAAGGGCATTACGAGTTTTTGGTTATGCCCTTCGGCTTAACAAATGCCCCAGCCACCTTCCAGGCCCTAATGAATGACATCTTTAAAGATCAGTTGAGAAAGTCCGTGTTAGTTTTTTTTGATGACATTTTGGTCTATAGTCGGAGTGTAGAGGAGCATCGAGAGCATTTGCGAAGGGTCCTTAAATTATTGGAGGAACAATAGCTGTACTTGAATAGGAAGAAGTGCATATTTGGTCAGCAAGAGATAGAATACCTGGGGCACATTATCTCACAACAAGGGTGGCAGCAGACAAGATGAAGCTTCAGGAAATGGTGGATTGGCCAACTCCAAGGTCCCTTCGAGAGCTCCGCGGCTTCTTGGGATTGACGGGATACTATAGACGATTTGTGAAGGACTATGAAAAACTCGCTTGGCCATTGACAGAGAGGTTGAAGAAGAACAACTTTTATTGGGATGAGTTAGCG
>NW_019248652.1:34278-66589 GCF_002742605.1 Olea europaea var. sylvestris | reverse complement strand
TACCGTGGGCTGAGCTTTGGTATAATACATCCTATCCTGTGTCATCTAAGATTTCCCCATTTCAGATTCTGTATAGAAGGGAACCCCCATTTTTGATCCGGTTTGAGAAGGGCTCCACTCCAGTATCAATGGTGGAGCAGCAACTGATAGACAGGGATAAAGTATTGGAAGAACTGAAAGTGCAGCTACTCCGTGCTCAGTCGTACATGAAAAAGACACCAGATAGAAAGAGGAGAGACATCCAGTTCAACGTGGGGGACTTGGTTTATCTTAAGATACTGCCATATCGGTGTAAAACCTTATCATCTCGCGCAAATGAAAAGCTGGCCCGTAGATTCTATGGACCTTATATGGTTGAGAAGAGAGTGGGTATGGTGGCATATAAACTCGTACTACAGGCTAATTGTCACATTCATCCCATATTTCATGTGTCCCAGCTACGTAAAGTTGAAGGAAGTCCACAGATAGTGATCGATATCCCAGACCAATTGAATGAGGAGCTGGAAATGGTAGTCAAACCAGAGGCAACTTTGGGGGTCAGACTGGGAAAAGGAGGTAACATCAGGGGTATTGAAGTTTTGATCCAATGGAGAGGGTTGCCACCCTTAGAGGCAACTTGGGAACCGTATGAGTTGCTGAAACAACAATTTCCAGAATTTCACCTTGAGGACAAGGTAAGTTTCGTGGGAGGGAGTAATGATAGGTCACCTATACAAATTAAATACCAAAGCGTAAGGGCAAGGCAGGGGCAGAAATGGAAGGACAGGAAAGAATATAACAACCAGCATGTGTTTACAACAAATTTAGTTAGTGGCCAGTTTATAAGGAGAGGAGAAAGGGATGAAACGGCAGCTAAAAAATCAGGAAAATCTGGAGAGAGTCGGGACCTCTCGAAAGTCCATCTAACCATTTCTTTATCGCTATTTTCATTTCAGTTATTTTGGGAATTGTAGTCTGTCGTTGATGTTAATTCAGAGTTTAGGTCATTACAGTGATTCATATTGAGTTCGTCTTACTGAATTGAGAGAATTACTATTTTATCTACTTGAATTCTTTAGTTTCCTGCTCGTTAGTCTTTCTTGGCAACAAGGTTTTATCATTATCATGAAAGCAAAAGCCACTTTTCATTTGCACGATTCCAATCGATTTAGACTAGCAATTCGCCAAAAATGAACAAACCCGAAGTTATCAAGAAATGAAACACAACTTTTCATTGGCTCGATTCCAATCGAATTAGACTAGTAATTTGCCAAAAATGAACAAACCCAAAGTTATCATGAAATGAAAAACCACTTTCTTTGGCTCGATTCTAATCGAATTAGATAGCAATTCGTGGAAAACGAACAAATCGGAAGTTGTCTTGAAATCAATAGCCCCTTTTCATTGGCTCGATTCCAATCTATTTAGATTAGCAATTCCCCAAAAATGAACAAACCCAAAGTTATCATGTAATGAAAAACCACTTTTTATTAGCTCGATTCCAATCAAATTAGACTAGCAATCCGCTAAAAACGAACAAGCCCGATGTTATCAAGAAATGAAAAACCACTTTTCTTTGGCTCGATTCCAATCGAATTAAATTTGTAATTCGCCAAAAATGAACAAACCTGATGCTATCATGAAATCAAAAGCCACTTTTCATTGGCTCACTTCCAATCTATTTAGACTAGTAATTCGCCAAAAACGAATAAACTGAAGTTATCATGAAATCAAAAGCCACTTTTCAATTGCCAGATTCCAATCGATTTAGAGTAGCAATTCGCCAAAAATGAACAAACCCAAAGTTATCATGAAATCAAAAGCCACTTTTCACTGGCTCGATTCCAATCGAACTAGATCGCAATTCGCCAGAAAGAACAAAACCGAAGTTATCGTGAAATCAAAATCCACTTTTCACTTGCTCGATTCCAATCGATTAAGACTAGCAATTCGCCAAAAATGAACAAACCCGAAGTTATCATGAAATCAAAAGTCACTTTTCATTGGCTCGATTCCAATCGAACTAGATCACAATTCGCCAAAAATGAACAAAATCGAAGTTATTGTGAAATCAAAATCCACTTTTCACTTGCTCGATTCCAATCGATTTAGACTAGTAATTCGCCAAAAATGAACAAACCCGAAGTTATCATAAAATAAAGAACCACTTTTCATTGGCTCGATTCCTATCGAATTAGACTATCAATTCGCCAAAAATAAACAAACCCGAAGTTATCATGAAATGAAAAACCACTTTTCTTTAGCTCGATTTCAATCGAATTAGATTACCAATTCGCCAAAAACAAACAAACCCGAAGATATCATGAAATGAAAAACAACTATTCAATGGCTAGATTCCAATTGAATTAGACTAGCAATTCGATTCTTTGGCTCGATTCCAATCGAATTAGATAGAAATTCACCGAAAACGAACAAACCCGAAGTTGTCTTGAAATCAAAAGCCCCTTTTCATTGGCTCGATTCCAATCTATTTAGACTAGCAATTCGCCAAAAATGAACAAACCCAAAGTTATCATGTAATGAAAAAACACTTTTTATTAGCTCGATTCCAACCAAATTAGACTAGCAATTCGCCAAAAACGAACAAATCGGACGTTATCATGAAATGAAAAACCACTATTCATTGGCTCGATTCCAATCGAATTAGAGTAGCAATTCGCCAAAAACGAACAAACCCAAAGATATCTTGAAATCAAAAGCCACTTTTCATTGGCTCGATTCCAATCGATTAAGACTAGCAATTTGCCAAAACCGAACAAACCCAAAGTTATCATGAAATCAAAGGCCACTTTTCATTGGCTCGATTCCAATAGAATTGGACTAGCAATTTGCCAAAAACGAACAAACACGAAGTTATCATGAAATAAAAAACCACTTTTCTTCGGTTCGATTCCAATCAAATTAGATAGCAATTAGCCAAAAACGAATGAACCCGAAGTTATCATGAAATCAAAATCAACTTTTCGTTAGCTCGACTCCAATCGATTTAGACTAACAATTCGCCAAAAAACGAACAAACCCGAAGTTATCATGAAATGAAAAACCACTTTTCTTTGGCTTGATTCCAATCGAATTAGACATGCTATTCGCCAAAAATGAACAAACCTGAAGTTATCATGAAATCAAAAGCCACTTTTCGTTGGCTCGATTCCATTCGATTTAGACTAGCAATTCTCCAAAAATGAACAAACCTGAAGTTATCATGAAATCAAAAGCCACTTTTCATTGGCTCGATTCCATTCTAATTGGACTAGCAATTCGCCAAAAACGAACAAACCCGAAGTTATCATGAAATGAAAAACCTCTTTTCATTGCTTCGATTCCAATCGAATTAGAGTAGTAGTTCGCCAAAAACGAACAAACCCGAAGTTATCATGAAATCAAAATCATCTTTTCATTAGCTCGATTCCAATCGATTTAGACTAGCAATTAGCCAAAAACGAACAAACACGAAGTTATCATGAAATGAAAAATAACTTTTCTTTGGCTTGATTCCAATCGAATTAGACTAGTAATTGGTCAAAAACAAACAAACCCGAAGTTATCATGAAATCAAAAGCCACTTTTCATTGGCTCTATTCCAATCGAATTGGATTAGCAATTTGCCAAAAACGAACAAACCCGAAGTCATCATGAAATGAAAAATCACTTTTCTTAGGCTCGATTCCAATCGAATTAGACATGCAATTCACCAAAAATGAACAAACCCAAAGTGATCATGAAATGAAAAACCTCTTTTCATTGGTTCGATTCCAATCGAATTAGACAACAATTCACCAAAAACGAACAAACCAGAAGTTATCATGAAATCAAAATCAACTTTTCATTAGCTCGATTCTAATCAATTTAGACTCGCAATTCGCCAAAAAGGAACAAACCCGAAGTTATCATGAAATGAAAAACCTCTGTTCTTTGGCTCGATTCCACTCGAATTAGACTGGCAATTGGCCAAAAACGAGCTAACCCAAAGTTATCATGAAATGAAAAACCTCTGTTCTTTGGCTCGATTCCACTCGAATTAGACTGGCAATTGGCCAAAAACGAGCTAACCCAAAGTTATCATGAAATCAAAAGCCACTTTTCATTGGCTGGATTCCAACCGAATTGGATAAGCAATACACCAAAAATGAACAAACCCGACGTTATCATGAAATGAAAAACCACTTTTCATTGTCTCGATTCCAATTGAATTAGACTATCAATTCACCAAAAAAAAACAAACCCGAAGATATCATGAAATCAAAAGCCACTTTTCATTGGCTCGATTCCAATGGAATTGTACTAGCAATTCGCCAAAAATGAACAAACCTGAAGCTATCATGAAATGAAAAACTACTTTTCATTGGCTCGATTCCAATCGAAGTAGACTAGCAATTCACCAAAAACGAACAAACCCAAAGTTATCATGAAATCAAAAGCCACTTTTCAATGGCTCGATTCCAATCGAATTGGATAGCAATTCACCAAAAACGAATAAATCGAAGTTTTCCTGAAATCAAAGGCCACTTTTCACTTGCACGATGCCAATCGATTTAGGCTAGAAATTCGCCAAAAATGAACATACCCGAAGTTATCATGAAATCAAAAGCCACTTTTCATTGGCTCGATTCCAATCGATTAAGATTAGCAATTCGCCAAAATCGAACAAACCTAAAGTTATCATGAAATCGAAGGCCACTTTCCATAGCCTCGATTCCAATCGAATTGGACTAGCAATTTCCCAAAAATGAACAAACACAAAGTTATCATGAAATGAAAAACCACTTTTCTTTTGCTCGATTCCGATCAAATTAGATAGCAATTCATCAAAAACGAACAAACCCGAAGTTATCATGAAATCAAAATCAACTTTTCATTACCTCGATTCCAATCGGTTTAGACTAGCAATTCGCTAAAAACGAACAATCCTGAAATTATCATGAAATGAAAAACCACTTTTCTTTGGTCAATTCCAATCGAATTAGACATGCAATTCGCCAAAAATGAACAAACCCGAAGTTATCATGAAATCAAAAGCCACTTTTCATTGGCTCGATTCCAATCGATTTAGACTAGCGATTCGTCGAAAACGAACAAACTCGAAGTTATCATGAAATCAAAAGCCACTTTTCATTGGCTTGATTCAATTCGAATTGAACTAGCAATTCGCCAAAAATGAACAAACCCGAAGTTATCATGAAATGAAAAATCTCTTTTCATTGGCTCGATTCCAATCGAATTTGACTAGCAGTTCGCTAAAAACGAACAGACCCGAAGTTACCTTGAAATCAAAATCATCTTTTCATTACCTCGATTCCAATGATTTAGACTACCAATTCGCCAAAAACGAACAAACACGAAGTTTTTGTGAAATGAAAAACAATTTTTCTTTGGGTCAAGTCCAATCGAATTAGACTAGTAATTTGCCAAAAATGAACAAACCCGAAGTTATCATGAAATCAAAAGCCACTTTTCATTGGCTCGATTCCAATCGATTTAGACTAGCAATTCGTCGAAAACGAACAAACCCAAAGTTATCATGAAATCAAAAGACACTTTTCATTGGCTCGATTCCATTCGAATTGGACTAGCAATTCGTCAAAAACGAACAAACCCGAAGTTATCATGAAATGAAAAACCTCTTTTTATTGGCTCGATTTCAATCGAATAAGACTAGCAGTTAGCCAAAAACAAACAAACCCGAAATTATCATGAAATCAAAATCATCTTTTCATAAGCTCGATTCCAATCAATTTAGGCTACCAATTCACCAAAAACGAACAAAGACAAAGTTATCATGAAATGAAAAACAACTTTTCTTTGGTTCGATTCCAATCGAATTAGACTAGCAATTCGCTAAAAACGAACAAACCCGAAGCTATCATGAAATCAAAAGCCACTTTTCTTTGGCTCGATTCCAATCGAATTGTACTAGCAATACGTTAAAAATGAACAAACCCGAAGTTATCACGAAATGAAAAATCACTTTTCATTGGCTCGATTCCAATCCAATTAGACTAGCAATTCTCCAAAAAAGAACAAACCCGAAGTTATCATGAAATCGAAAGCCACTTTTCATTGGCTTGATTCCAATCGAATTAGATCGTAATTCGCCAAAAATGAACAAACCAAAGTTATCATGAAATCTAAAGCCACTTTTCACTTGCTCGATTCCAAGAAATTCGCCAAAATTAACAAACCCGATGCTATCATGAAATGATGAACCACTTTTCATTGGCTCGATTCCAATCGATTAGACTAGCAATTTGCCAAAAAGAACAAACCGAAAGTTATCATGAAATGAAAAACAACTTTTCTTTGGCTCAATTCCAATCGAATTAGATAGCAATTCGCCAAAAACGAACAAACTCAAAGTTATCATGAAATCAAAAGCCACTTTTCATTAGCTAGATTTCAATCGTTTCACACTAGCAATTCGCCAAAAACGAAAGAACCCGAAGTTATCATGAAATGAAAAACCACTTTTCTTTGGCTCGATTCCAATCGAATTAGACTAGGAATTCGCCAAAAACGAACAAACCCAAAGTTATCATGAAATCAAAAGCCACTTTTTATTGGCTCGATTCCAATCGAATTGGACTAGCAATTCGCCAAAATGAACAAACCCGAAGTTATCACAAAATGAAAAACCCCTTTTCATTGGCTCGATTCCAATCGAATTAGACCAGCAGTTCGCCAAAAACAAACAAACCTGTACTTATCATGAAATGAAAAACCACTTTTCATTGGCTCGATTCCAATCGAATTAGACTAGCAACTCGCCAAAAATGAACAACCCGAAGTTATCGTGAAATCAAAAGCCACTTTTCATTGGCTCGATTCTAATCGAATTAGACTAGCAATTCGTGGAAAAATGAACAAGCCAGAAGTTTTCATGAAATCAAATATCACTTTTCGTTGGCTCAATCCAGTCAAATTAGACTAGAAATTCGCCAAAAACGAACAAATTCGAAGTTATCATGAAATCGAAAACCACTTTTCATTTGCTGGATTTGAATCCAATTAGACTTCCAATTCGCCAAAACGAACAAGCCCGAAGATATCGTGAAATCAAAAGCCACTTTTCATTGGCTCGATTCCAATCGATTAAGACTAGCAATTTGCTAAAAACGAACAAACCCGAAGTTATCGTGAAATGAAAAACAACATTTCTTTGGCTCGATTCCAATTGAATTAGACTAGCAATTCGTTAAAAATGAACAAACCCAAAGTTATCAAGAAATCAAAAGCCACTTTTCATTGGCTCGATTCCAATCGATTTACACTAGCAATTCGCCAAAAACGAGCAAACCCGAAGTTATCAAGAAATGAAAAACCACTTTTCTTTGTCTCGATTCCAATCGAATTAGACTAGCAATTCGCTAAAAACAAACAAATCCGAAGTTATCTTGAAATCAAAAACCACTTTTCATTAGCTCGATTCCAATCGAATTAGACTAGCAATTCGCCAAGAACAAACAAACCCGAAGTTATCATGAAATGAAAAACCACTTTTCTTTAGCTTGATTCCAATCGTCTAAGACTAGCAATTCGCCAAAAACGAACAAACCAGAAGTTACCATGAAATGAAAAACCACTTTTCTTTGGCTCGATTCCAATCGAATTAGATAGCAATTCGCCAAAAACGAACAAACCCGAAGTTATCATGAAAGCAAAAGCCACTTTTCATTTGCTCGTTTCCAATCGATTTAGACTAGCAATTCCCCAAAAATGAATAAACCCGAAGTTATTATGAAATGAAACACAACTTTTCATTGGCTCGATTCCAATCGAATTAGACTAGTAATTCACCAAAAATTAACAAACCCGAAGTTATCATGAAATGAAAACCAACTTTTCTTTAGCTCGATTCCAATCGAATTAGATAGCAATTCGTCGAAAACAAACAAACCCGAAGTTGTCTTGAAATCAAAAGCCCCTTTTCATGGGCTCGATTCCAATCTATTTAGACTAGCAATTCCCCAAAAATGAACAAATCCAAAGTTATCATGTAATGTAAAACCACTTTTTATTAGCTCGATTCCAATCAAATTAGACTATCAATTCACCAAAAACGAGCAAACCCGAAGTTATAAAGAAATGAAAAACCACTTTTCTTTGTCTCGATTCCAATCGAATTAGAATAGCAATTCGCCAAAAACGAACAAATCCAATGTTATCATGAAATCAAAAGCCACTTTTTATTGGCTCTATTCCAATCGAATTGGACTAGCAACTCGCCAAAAATGAACAACCCAAAGTTATCAAGAAATCAAAAACCACTTTTCATTGGCTCGATTCCAATCGAATTAGACTAGCAATTCACCAATAACGAACAAACCCGAAGTTATCATGAAATCAAAATCAACTTTTCATTTGCTCGGTTCCAATCGATTTAGACTAGCAATTCACGAAAAATGAACAAACCTAAAGTTATCATGAAATGAAAAGCCACTGTTCTTTGGCTCGATTCTAATCGAATTGGACTAGCAATTCGCCAAAAACGAACAAACCCGAAGTTATCATAAAATAAAAAACCACTTTTCATTGGCTCAATTCCAATAGAATTAGACTAGCAATTCGCCAAAAACAAATAAGCCCAAAGTTATCATGAAATGAAAAACCACTTTTTATTGGCTCGATTCCAATCGAATTAGACTAGTAATTCACCAAAAATTAACAAACCCGAAGTTATCATGAAATGAAAACCCACTTTTCTTTAGCTCGATTCCAATCGAAATAGATAGCAATTCGTCGAAAACAAACAAACCCGAAGTTATCTTGAAATCAAAAGCCCCTTTTCATGGGTTTCACCAAAAACGATCAAACCCGAAGTTATCATGAAATCAAAATCCATTTTTCATTAGCTCCATTCCAATCGATTTATACTAGCAATTCGCCAAAAACAAACAAACCCGAAGTTATCATGAAATGAAAAACCACTTTTCTTCGGCTCGATTCCAATCGAATTAGACTAGCAATTCGCCAAAAACAAGCAAACACAAAGTTATCCTGAAATCAAAAACCACTTTTCATTAGCTCGATTCCAATCGAATTAGACTGTCAATTCGCCAAAAACAAACAAACTCGAAGTTATCATTAAATGAAAAACCACTTTTCTTTAGCTTGATTCCAATTTAATTAGACTAGCAATTCGCCAAAAACAAACAAACCCTAAGTTATCATGAAATGAAAAACAACTATTCATTGGCTCGATTCCAATCGAATTAGACTAGAAACTCGATTCTTTGGCTCGATTCCAATCGAATTAGATAGCAATTCATCGAAAATGAACAAACCCAAAGTTGTCTTGAAATCAAAAGCCCCTTTTCATTGGCTCGATTCCAATCTATTTAGACTAGCAATTCGTAAAAAATGAACAAACCCAAATTTATCATGTAATGAAAAACCACTTTTTATGAGCTCGAGTCCAATCAAATTGGACTATCAATTCGCCAAAAAAGAACAAACCGAAAGTTATCACGAAATAAAAAACCACTTTTCTTTGGCTCGATTCCAATCGAATTAAATTTGAAATTCGTCGAAAACGAACAAACACGAAGTTGTCTTGAAATC
The DNA here is from genome assembly GCF_002742605.1 of Olea europaea var. sylvestris. Classification (NCBI taxonomy): domain Eukaryota; kingdom Viridiplantae; phylum Streptophyta; class Magnoliopsida; order Lamiales; family Oleaceae; genus Olea; species Olea europaea. The sequence goes on along the minus strand of NW_019248652.1, from coordinate 57,034 downwards.
AAAAGCCCCTTTTCATTGGCTCGATTCCAATCTATTTAGACTAGCAATTCGTCGAAAATGAACAAACCTGAAGTTATCATGAAATGAAAAACCACTTTTCATTGGCTCGATGCCAATCGAATTAGACTAGCAATTCGCCAAAAACGAACAAACCCGAAGTTATCAAGAAATGAAAAACCACTTTTCTTTGGCTCGATTCCATTCGAATTAAATTTGTAATTTGCCAAAAATGAACAAACCTGATGTTATCATGAAATCAAAATCTACTTTTCACTTGCTCGATTCCAATCGATTTAGACTAGTAATTCGCCAAAAATGAACAAACGCGAAGTTATCATGAAATGAAGAACCACTTTTCAATGGCTCGATTCCAATCTATTTAGACTAGCAATACGCCAAAAACAAACAAACCCGAAGTTATCATGAAATGAAAAACCACTTTTCTTTGGCTCGATTCCAATTGAATTAGACTAGCAATTCGCCAAAAATGAACTAATCCGAAGTTATCCTGAAATCAAAAAACCACTTTTCATTAGCTCGATTCCAATCGAATTAGACTAGCGATTCGCCAAAAACAAACAAACCTGAAGTTATCATGAAATGAAAAACAACTTTTCTTTAGCTCGATCCCAATAATCTAAGACTAGCAATTCGCCAAAAACGAACAAACCAGAAGTCATCATGAAATGAAAAACCACTTTTCTTTGGCTCGATTCCAATCGAATTTGATAGCAATTCGCCAAAAACGAACAAACCCGAAGTTATCATGAAAGCAAAAGCCACTTTTCATTTGCTCGATTCCAATCGATTTAGGCTAGCAATTCGCCAAAAACGAACAAACCCAAAGTTATCATGAAATGAAACACAGCTTTTCATTGGCTCGATTCCAATCGAATTAGACTAGTAATTCGCCAAAAATGAACAAACCCGAAGTTATCATAAAATGAAAAACCACTTTTCTTTGGCCCGATTCCAATCGAATTAGATAGCAATTCTTCGAAAACAAACAAACTCGAAGTTGTCTTGAAATCAAAAGCCCCTTTTCATTGATTCGATTCCGATCTATTTAGACTAGCAATTCCCCAAAAATGAACAAATCCAAAGTTATCATGTAATGCAAAACCACTTTTTATTAGCTCGATTCCAATCAAATTGGACTAGCAATTCGCCAAAAACGAACAAACCCGAAGTTGTCACGAAATGAAAAACCACTTTTCCTTGGCTCGATTCCAATCGAATTAAATTTGTAATTCGTCGAAAACGAACAAACCCGAAGTTGTCTTGAAATCAAAAGCCCCTTTTCATTGGCTCGATTCCAATCTATTTAGACTAGCAATTCACCGAAAATGAACAAACCTGAAGTTATCGGGAAATGAAAAACCACTTTTCATTGGCTCGATGCCAATCGAATTAGACTAGCAATTCGCCAAAAATGAACAAACCCGAAGTTATCAAGAAATGAAAAACATCTTTTCTTTGGCTCGATTCCATTCGAATTAAATTTGTAATTCGCCAAAAATGAACAAACCTGATGTTATCATGAAATCAAAATCCACTTTTCACTTGCTCGATTCCAATCGATTTAGACTAGTAATTCGCCAAAAATGAACAAACGCGAAGTTATCATGAAATGAAGAACCACTTTTCATTGGCTCGATTCCAATCGATTTGGACTCGCAATACGCCAAAAATAAACAAACCCGAAGTTATCATGAAATGAAAAACCACTTTTCTTTGGCTCGATTCCAATCGAATTAGACTAGCAATTCGCCAAAAATGAACGAATCCGAAGTTATCCTGAAATCAAAAACCACTTTTCATTAGCTCAATTCCAATCGAATTAGACTAGCGATTCGCCAAAAACAAACAAACCCGAAGTTATCATGAAATGAAAAACCACTTTTCCATAGCTCGATTCTAATCGTCTAAGACTAGCAATTCGCCAAAAAACGAACAAACCAGAAGTTATCATGAAATGAAAAACCACTTTTCTTTGGCTCGATTCAAATCGAATTAGATAGCAATTCGCCAAAAACGAACAAACCCGAAGTTATCATGAAAGCAAAAGCCACTTTTCATTTGCTCGATTCCTATCCATTTAGACTAGCAATTCGCCAAAAATGAACAAACCCAAAGTTATCACGAAATGAAACACAACTTTTCATTGGCTCGATTCCAATCGAATTAGACTAGTAATTTGCCAAAAATGAACAAACCCAAAGTTATCATGAAATGAAAAACCACTTTTCTTTGGCCCGATTCCAATCGAATTAGATAGCAATTCGTCGAAAACAAACAAACCCGAAGTTGTCTTGAAATCAAAAGCCCCTTTTCATTGACTTGATTCTGATCTATTTAGACTAGCAATTCCCCAAAAATGAACAAATCCAAAGTTATCATGTAATGGAAAACCACTTTTTATTAGCTCGATTCCAATCAAATTAGACTATCAATTCGCCAAAAACGAGCAAACCCGAAGTTATAAAGAAATGAAAAACCACTTTTCTTTGTCTCGATTCCAATCGAATTAGAATAGCAATTTGCCAAAAACGAACAAATCCAATGTTATCATGAAATCAAAAGCCACTTTTTATTGGCTCTATTCCAATCGAATTGGACTAGGAACTCGCCAAAAATGAACAACCCAAAGTTATCAAGAAATCAAAAACCACTTTTCATTGGCTCGATTCCAATCGAATTAGACTAGCAATTTGCCAATAACGAACAAACCCGAAGTTATCATGAAATCAAAATCAACTTTTCATTTGCTCGGTTCCAATCGATTTAGACTAGCAATTCATGAAAAATGAACAAACCCGAAGTTATCATGAAATGAAAAACCACTGTTCTTTAGCTCGATTCCAATCGAATTGGACTAGCAATTCACCAAAAATGAACAAACCCAAAGTTATCATAAAATAAAAAAACCACTTTTCATTGGCTCGATTCCAAGAGAATTAGACTAGCAATTCGCCAAAAATGAACAAGCCCGAAGTTATCATGAAATGAAAAACCACTTTTTATTAGTTCGATTCCAATCGAATTAGAGTAGCAATTCGCCAAAAACGAACATACCCGAAGTTATCAAGGAATGAAAAACCACTTTTATTTGGCTCGATTCCAATTGACTTAAATTTGTAATTCGCCAAAAATGAACAAACCTGATGTTATCATGAAATCAAAAGCCACTTTTCATTGGCTCGATTCCAATCGAATTATATCGCAATTCGCCAAAAACGAACAAAATTGAAGTTATCGTGAAATCAAAATCCACTTTTCACTTCCTCGACTCCAATCGATTTAAACTAGCAATTCACCAAAAATAAACAAACCCAAAGTTATCATGAAATGAAGAACCACTTTTCATTGGCTCGATTCCAATCAATTTAGACTAGCAATTCGCCAAAAACGAACAGACCAGAACTCATCATGAAAAGAAAAACCACTTTTCTTTGGCTCGATTCCAATCGAATTAGACTTGTAATTCGCTAAAAATAAACAAACCTGAAGTTATCATGAAATCAAAAGCCACTTTTCATTGGCTCAATTCCAATCTATTTAGACTAGCAATTCGCCAAAAACGAACAAACCAAAGTTACCATGAAATCAAAAGTCACTTTTCATCGGCTCGATTGCAATCGAATTGGACTAGTAATTCGCCAAAAATGAACAAACCCAAAGTTACCATGACATGAAAAACCTCTTTTCATTGGCTCGATTCCAATTGAATTAGACTAGCAATTCGCTAAAAAGGAACAAATTCGAAGTTATCATGAAATCGATATCATCTTTTCATTAGCTCGATTCCAATCGATTTAGACTAGCACTTCACCAAAAATGAACAAACATGAACTTATCATGAAATGAAAAACCACTTTTCATTGGCTCAATTCCAATCGAATTAGACTAGCAATTCGCTAAAAATGAAGAAACCCGAGGTTATCATGAAATCAAAAGCCACTGTTCATTGGCTAGATACCAATCTAATTAGATAGCAATTCGTCAAAAACGAATAAACCGAAGTTATCATGAAATCAAAAGCCGCTTTTCACTTGCACGATTCCAATCGATTTAAACTAGCGATTCGCCTAAAATGAACAAACCCAAAGCTATCATGAAATCAAAAGCCACTTTTCATTGGCTCGATTCCAATCGAATTAGATCGCAATTCGCCAAAAACGAACAAAATCGAAAGATTCCGTGAAATCAAAATCCACTTTTCACTTGCTCGATTCCAATCGATTTAGACTAGTAATTCGCCAAAAATGAACAAACCTGAAGTTATCATGAAATGAAGAACCACTTTTCATTGGCTCGATTCCAATCGATTTAGACTAGCAATACGCCAAAAACAAACAAACTCGAAGTTATCATGAAATGAAAAACCACTTTTCTTTGGCTCGATTCCAATTGAATTAGACTAGCAATTCGCCAAAAACGAACGAATCCGAAGTTATCCTGAAATCAAAAACCACTTTTCATTAGCTCGATTCCAATCGAATTAGACTAGCGATTCGCCAAAAACAAACAAACCCGAAGTTATCATGAAATGAAAAACCACTTTTCTTTAGCTCGATTCCAATCGTCTAAGACTAGCAATTCGCCAAAAACGAACGAATCCGAAGTTATCCTGAAATCAAAAACCACTTTTCATTAGCTCGATTCCAATCGAATTAGACTAGTAATTCGCCAAAAACGAACATACCCGAAGTTATCATGAAATGAAGAACCACTTTTCATTGGCTCGATTCCAATCGATTTAGACTAGCAATTCGCCAAAAATGAACAAACCCGAAGTTATCCTGAAATCAACAACCACTTTTCTTTTGCTCGATTCCAATTGAATTAGAATAGCAATTTGCCAAAAATGAACAAACCCGATGTTATCATAAATGAAAAACCACTTTTCTTTGGCTCGATTCCAATTGAATTAGACAGCAATTCGCTGAAAACGAACAAAACCGAAGTTGTCTTGAAATCATAGTCATCTTTCCATTTGCTCGATTCCAATCGATTTAGACTAGCAATTCACCAAAAATGAACGAACCCGAAGTTATCATGAATTGAAAAACCACTTTTTATTAGCTCGATTCCAATCGAATTAGACTAGCAATTCGCCAAAAATGAACAAACCTGATGTTATCATGAAATCAAAAGCCACTTTTCATTGGCTCGATTCCAATCGAATTAGACTAGCAATTCGCCAAAAATGAACAAACCTGATGTTATCATGAAATCAAAAGCCACTTTTCATTGGCTCGATGCCAATCAAATTAGGTCGCAATTCACCAAAAATGAACAACCCGAAGTTATCATGAAATCTGAATCCAATTTTCACTTGCTTGATTCCAATCGAATTGGACGAGCAATTCGTCGAAAACGAACAAACTCGAAGTTATCATGAAATGAAAAACCACTTTTCATTGACTCGATTCCAATTGAATTAGACAAGCAATTCACCAAAAATGAATAAACCCGAAGTTATCATGAAATCGAAATCAACTTTTCGTTCGCTCGATTCCAATCGATTTAGACAGCAATTTGCCAAAAGGGAACAAATTCAAAGTTAGCATGAAATGAAAAACCACTGTTCTCTGGCTCGATTACAATCGAATTGGACTAGCAATTCGCCAAAAAGGAACAAACCCGAAGTTATCATGAAATGAAAAACCACTTTTCATTGGCTCGATTATAATCGAATTAGACTAGCTAGTCGCCAAAAATGAATAAACCAGAAGTTATCATGAAATCAAAATCAACTTTTCATTCGCTCGATTCCAATCGATTTAGACTAGCAATTTGTCAAAAAGGAACAAACCCGAAGTCATCATGAAATGAAAAACCACTGTTCTTTGGATCGATTCCAATCGAATTAGACTTGTAATTCGCCAAAAAGGAACAAACCTGAAGTCATCATGAAATGAAAAACCATTTTTCTCTGGCTCAATTCCAATCGAATTAGACTAGCAAGTTGCCAAAAAGAACAAACCCAAAGTTATCATGAAATCAAAATCCACTTTTCATTGGCTCGATTCCAATCAATTTAGACTAGTAATTCGCCAAACATGAGCAAACCCAAAGTTATCATGAAATGAAAAACCACTTTTCATTGGCTCGATTCCAATTGAATTAGACTAGTAATTCGTCAAAAAGGAACAAACCCAAAGTTATCATGAAATCGAAATCATCTTTTCATTAGCTTGATTCCAATCGATTTAGACTAGCAATTTGTCAAAAAGGAACAAACCCGAAGTTATCATGAAATCAAAAGCCACTTTTTACTTGCACGATTCCAATCGATTTAAACCAGCGATTCGCTAAAAATGAACAAACCCGGAGTTATCATGAAATCAAAAGCCACTTTTTACTTGCACGATTCCAATCGATTTAAACCAGCGATTCGCTAAAAATGAACAAACCCGGAGTTATCATGAAATCAAAAGCCACTTTTTACTTGCACGATTCCAATCGATTTAAACCAGCGATTCGCTAAAAATGAACAAACCCGGAGTTATCATGAAATCAAAAGCCACTTTTTACTTGCACGATTCCAATCGATTTAAACCAGCGATTCGCTAAAAATGAACAAACCCGGAGTTATCATGAAATCAAAAGCCACTTTTTACTTGCACGATTCCAATCGATTTAAACCAGCGATTCGCTAAAAATGAACAAACCCGAAGTTATCATGAAATCAAAAGCCACTTTTCATTGTCTCGATTCCAATAGAATTAGATCGTAATTCGTCATAAACGAACAAGATCGGAGTTATCGTTAAATCAAAATCCACTTTTCACTTGCCCGATTCCAATCAATTTAGACTAGCAATTTGCCAAAAATGAACAAACCCGAAGTTATCATGAAATGAAGAACCACTTTTCATTGGCTCGATTCCAATCGATTTATACTAGCAATTTGCCAAAAACAAACAAAGCTGAAGTTGTCATGAAATTGAAAACCACGTTTCTTTGGCTCGATTCCAATCGAACTAGACTAGTAATTCGCTAAAAACGAACAAACCCGAAGTTATCCTGAAATCAAAAACCACTTTTCATTAGCTCGATTCCAGTTGAATTAGACTAGCAATTCACCAAAAACTAACAAACCTAAAGTTATGATGAAATGAAAAATCACTTTTCTTTAGCTTGATTCCAATCGAATTAGAATAGCAATTCGCCAAAAATGAACATACCCGAAGTTATCATGAAATCAAAAGCCACTTTTTATTCGCTCGATTCCAATCGAATTAGAATAGCAATTCGCCAAAAATGAACATACCCGAAGTTATCATGAAATCAAAAGCCACTTTTTATTCGCTCGATTCCAATCGAATTAGAATAGCAATTCGCCAAAAATGAACATACCCGAAGTTATCATGAAATCAAAAGCCACTTTTTATTCGCTCGATTCCAATCGAATTAGAATAGCAATTCGCCAAAAATGAACATACCCGAAGTTATCATGAAATCAAAAGCCACTTTTTATTCGCTCGATTCCAATCGAATTAGAATAGCAATTCGCCAAAAATGAACATACCCGAAGTTATCATGAAATCAAAAGCCACTTTTTATTCGCTCGATTCCAATCGAATTAGAATAGCAATTCGCCAAAAATGAACATACCCGAAGTTATCATGAAATCAAAAGCCACTTTTTATTCGCTCGATTCCAATCGAATTAGAATAGCAATTCGCCAAAAATGAACATACCCGAAGTTATCATGAAATCAAAAGCCACTTTTTATTCGCTCGATTCCAATCGAATTAGAATAGCAATTCGCCAAAAATGAACATACCCGAAGTTATCATGAAATCAAAAGCCACTTTTTATTCGCTCGATTCCAATCGAATTAGAATAGCAATTCGCCAAAAATGAACATACCCGAAGTTATCATGAAATAAAAACCACTTTTCATTAGCTCGATTCAAATCGATTTAGACTAGAATTCGCCAAAAACGATCCAACATGATGTTATCATGAAATAAAAAACCACTTTTCTTTGGCTCGATTCCAATCGAATTAGACTAGCAATTCGCCAAAAACAAACAAAACCGAAGTTATCATGAAATCAAAAGCCACTTTTTATTCGCTCGATTCCAATCGAATTAGATATCAATTCGCCAAAAAAAAAATAAACCTAAGCTATCATGAAATCAAAAGCCACTTTTCACTTGCACGATTCTAATCGATTTAGACTAGCAATTCGCCAAAAATGAACAAACCCAAAGTTATCATTAAATCAAAAGCCACTTTTCATTGGCTCGATTCCAATCAAATTAGGTCGCAATTCACCAAAAATGAACAAACTGAAGTTATCATGAAATCTAAATCCACTTTTCACTTGCTCGATTCCAACTGACTTGGACTAGCAATTCATCAAAAATGAACAAACCCTAAGTTATCATGAAATGAAAAACCACTTTTCATTGACTCGATTCCAATTGAATTAGACTAGCAATTCACCAAAAATGAACAAACCCGAAGTTATCATGAAATCGAAATCAACTTTTCATTCGCTCGATATCAATCGATTTAGACTAGCAATTCACCAAAAAGTAACAAATTCAAAGTCATCATGAAATGAAAAACCACTGTTCTCTGGCTTGATTACAATCGAATTAGACTAGCAATTCGCCAAAAATGAACTAACCCTAAGTTATAACGAAATCAAATGCCACTTTTCATTGGCTCGATTCAAATCGAATTGGACTAGCAATTCGCCAAAAACGAACAAACGCGAAGTTATCATGAAATGAAAAACCACTTTTCATTGGCTCGATTTCAATCGAATTAAACTAGCAGGTTGCCAAAAACGAACAAACCCGAAATTATCATGAAATCAAAATCAACTTTTCGTTAGCTCGATTCCAATTGATTTAGGCTAGTAATTCGCCAAATATGAACAAACCCGAAGTTATCATGAAATGAAAAACCACTTTTCTTTGGCTAGATTCCAATCGAATTAGAATTGTAATTTGCCAAAAATGAACAATCCCAAAGTTATCGTGTAATCAAAAGCCACTTTTCATTGGCTCGATTCAAATTGAATTGGACTAGCAATTCGCCGAAAACGAACAAACGCGAAGTTATCATGAAATGAAAAATCACTTTTCATTGGCTCGATTTCAATCGAATTAAACTAGAAAGTCGCCCAAAACGAACGAACCCGAAGTTATCATGAAATCAAAATCAACATTTCATTAGCTCGATTCCAATCGAGTTGGACTACGAATTCGCCAAAAACGAACAAACTCGAACTTATCATGAAATCAAAAGCCACTTTTCATTGGCTCGATTCAAATCGAATTGGACTAGCAATTCGCCGAAAACGAACAAACGCGAAGTTATCATGAAATGAAAAACCACTTTTCATTGGCTCGATTTCAATCGAATTAAATTAGAAAGTCGCCAAAAACGAACAAACCCGAAGTTATCATGAAATCAAAATCAACATTTCATTAGCTCGATTCCAATCGAGTTGGACTACGAATTCGCCAAAAACGAACAAACTCGAAGTTATCATGAAATCAAAAGCCACTTTTCATTGGCTCGATTCAAATCGAATTGGACTAGTAATTCGCCAAAAATGAAAAAACACGAAGTTATCATGAAATGAAAAACTACTTTTCATTGGTTCGATTTCAATCGAATTAAACTAGCAAGTCGCCAAAAATAAGCAAACCCGAAGTTTTCATGAAATCAAAAGCCACTTTTTATTGGGTCGATTCCAATCGAATTAGATAGCAATTCGCCAAAAAGAAATAAACCGAAGTTATCATGAAATCAAAAGCCACTTTTCACTTGCACGATTCCAATCTATTTAGACTAGCAATTCTCCAAAAATGAACAAACCCGAAGTTATCCTGAAATCAAAAGCCACTTTTCATTGGCTCGATTCCTATCAAATTAGGTCGCAATTCACCAAAAATGAACAAACCGAAGTTATCATGAAATCTAAATCCACTTTTCACTTGCTCGATTCCAATCGAATTGGACTAGCAATTCGCCAAAAATGAACAAACCCGAAGTTATCATGAAATGAAAAACCTCTTTTCATTAGCTCAATTCCAATCGAATTTGACTAGCAATTCAACAAAAATGAACAAACCTGAAGTTATCATGAAATCAAAATCAACTTTTCATTAGCTCGATTCCAATCGATTTAGACCAGCAATTCGCCAAAAATGAACAAACCCGAAGTTATCATGAAATGAAAAACCACTTTTCTTTGGCTAGATTCCAATCGAATTAGACTTGTTATTCGCCAAAAAAGGAACAAACCCGAAGTTATCGTGTAATCAAATGCCACTTTTCATTGGCTCGATTCCAATTGAGTTGGACTACAAATTTGCCGAAAACGAACAAACCCGAAGTTATCATGAAATCAAAAGCCACTTTTCATTGGCTCGATTCCAATCGAATTGGACTAACAATTCGCCTAAAACGAACAAACCCGAAGTTATCATGAAATGAAAAACCACTTTTTATCGGCTCGATTCTAATCGACTTAGACTAGCAAGTCGCCAAAAAGAACAAATCCGAAGTTATCACGAAATCAAAATCAACTTTTCATAAGCTCGATTCCAATCGATTTAGACTAGCAATTCGCCAAAAACGAACAAACCCGAAGTCATCACGAAGAGAAAAACCACTTTTCTTTGGCTCGATTCCAATCGAATTGGACTAGCAATTCGACAAAAATGAACAAACCCGAAGTTATCATGAAATGAAAAACCTCTTTTCATTAGCTCATTTCCAATCGAATTAGACTAGCAATTCAACAAAAACTAACAAACCTGAAGTTATCATGAAATCAAAATCATCTTTTCATTAGGTCGATTCCAATCGATTTAGACTAGAATTCGCCAAAAACGATCCAACGCGATGTTATCATAAAATAAAAAACCACTTTTCTTTGGCTCGATTCCAATCGAATTAGACTAGCAATTCGCCAAAAACAAACAAACCCGAAGTTATCATGAAATCAAAAGCCACTTTTTATTGGCTCGATTCCAATTGAATTAGATAGCAATTCGCCAAAAATGAATAAATCGAATTTATCATGAAATCAAAAGCCACTTTTCACTTGCACGATTCAATCGATTTAGACTAGCAATTCGCCAAAAATGAACAAACTCGAAGTTATCACGAAATCAAAAGCCACTTTCCATTGGCTCGATTCCTATCGAATTAGGTCGCAATTCACCAAAAATGAACAAACCGAAGTTATCATGAAATCTAAATCCACTTTACACTTGCTCGATTCCAATCAAATTGGACTAGCAATTCGTCAAAAATGAACAAACCCTAAGTTATCAAGAAATCGAAATCAACTTTTCATTCTCTCGATTCCAATCGATTTAGACAAGCAATTCGCCAAAAAGGTTATCATGAAATGAAAAACCACTGTTCTTTGGCTCGATTACAATCGAATTAGACTAGCAATTCGCTAAAAATGAACTAACCCAAAGTTATAACGAAATCAAATGCCACTTTTCATTGGCTCGATTCAAATCGAATTGGACTAGCAATTCGCCAAAAACGAACAAACGCGAAGTTATCACGAAATGAAAAACCACTTTTCATTGGCTCGATTTCAATCGAATTAGACTAGCAGGTCACCAAAAACGAACAAATCCGAAATTATCATGAAATCAAAATCAACTTTTCATTAGCTCAATTCCAATCGATTTAGACTAGCAATTCGCAAAAAATGATCAAACCCGAAGTTATCATGAATTGAAAAACCTCTTTTCTTTGGCTAGATTCCAATCGAATTAGACTTGTAAGTCGCCAAAAATGAACAAACCCGAAGTTATCGTGTAATCAAAAGCCACTTTTTATTGGCTCGATTCCAATCGAGTTGGACTGCGAATTTGCCAAAAACGAACAAACCCGAAGTTATCATGAAATCAAAAGCCACTTTTCATTGGCTTGATTCCAATCGAATTGGACTAGCAATTCGCAAAAAACGAACAAACCCGAAGTTATCATGAAATCAAAAGCCACTTTTCATTGGCTCGATTCCCATCGAATTAGGTCGCAATTCACCAAAAATGAACAAACCGACGTCATCATGAATTCTAAATCCACTTTTCACTTGCTAGATTCCAATCGAATTGGATTAGCAATTCGTCAAAAATGAACAAACCCTAAGTTATCATGAAATGAAAAACCACTTTTCATTGACTCGATTCCAATTGAATTAGACTGGCAATTCACCAAAAATGAACAAACCCGAAGTTATCATGAAATTGAAATCAACTTTTCATTCGTTCGACTCCAATCGATTTAGACTAACAATTCGCCAAAAAGGAACAAATTCAAAGTTATCATGAAATGAAAAACCATTGTTCACTGGCTCGATTACAATCGAATTAGACTAGCAATTCGCCAAAAATGAACTAATCCAAAGTTATAACGAAATCAAATGCCACTTTTCATTGGCTCGATTCAGATCGAATTGGACTAGCAATTCGCCAAAAACGAACAAACACGAAGTTATCATTAAATGAAAAACCATTTTTCATTGGCTCGATTTCAATTGAATTAAACTAGCAAGTCGCCAAAAACGAACAAACCCGAAGTTATCATGAAATCAAAATCAACTTTTCATTAGCTCGATTCCAATCGATTTAGACAAGCAATTCGCCAAAAATGAACAAACCAGAAGTTATCATGAAATGAAAAACCAATTTTCTTTGGCTAGATTCCAATCGGATTAGACTTGTAATTCGCCCAAAACGAACAAACCCGAAGTTATCATGAAATAAAAAACCACTTTTCATTGACTTGATCCAATCGAATTAGACTAGCAATTTGCCAAAAATGAACAAACCCGAAGTTATCATGAAATCAAAATAAACTTTTCATTAGCTCGATTCCATTCGATTTAGACTAGCAATTTGCCAAAAAGGAAGAAATCTGAAGTTATAATGATATGAAAAACCACTGTTCTCAAGCTCGATCCCAATTGAATTAGACTAGCAATTCGCAAAAAACGAACTAACCCAAAGTTATCACGAAGTCAAAAGCCACATTTCATTGGCTCGATTCTAATCGAATTGGACTAGCAATTTGCCAAAAACGAACAAACTCGAAGTTACCATGAAATGAAAAACCACTATTTATTGGCTCGATTCCAATCGAATTAGACTAGCAAGTCGACAAAAATGAACAAACCCGAAGTTATCATGAAATCAAAATCAACTTTTCATTAGCTCGATTCCAATCGATTTAGACTCGTAATTCGCCAAAAACGAACAAACTCGAAGTTATCATGAAATGAAAAACCACTTTTCTTTGGCTCGACACCAATCGAATTAGACTTGTGATTCGCCAAAAATAAACAAACCTGAAGTTATCATGAAATCAAAATCAACTTTTCATTAGCTCGATTCCAATCGATTTAGACTAGTAATTCGCCAAAAACGAACAAAGTTGAAGTTATCATGAAATGAAAAACCACTTTTCTTTGGCTCGACACCAATCGAATTAGACTTGCAATTCGCCAAAAATAAACAAACCTGAAGTTATCATGAAATCAAAAGTCACTTTTCATCAGCTCAATTCCATTCGATTTAGACTAGCAATTCGCCAAAATCGAACAAACCCAAAGTTATCATGAAATAAAAGCCAGTTTTCATTGGCTCGATTCCAATCGAATTGGACTAGCAATTCTCCAACAACGAACGAATCCGAAGTTATCATGAAACGAAAAACCACTTTTCATTGGCTCGATTCCAATCGAATTAGACTAGCAAGTCGCCAAAAATGATCAAACCCGAAGTTATGATGAAATGAAAAACCACTTTTCTTTGGCTCTATTCCAATCGAATTAGACTTGCAATTCGCCAAAAAGGAACAAACCCGAAGTTATCATGAAGTCAAAAGCCACTTTTCCCAGGCTCGATTCCAATCGAATTAGAAATGCAATTCGTCGAAAATGAACAAACTCGAAGTTATCATGAAATGAAAAACCACTTTTCTCTGGCTCGATTCCAATCGAACAAACCCGAAGTTATCAAGAAATCAAAAGCCACTTTTCATTCGCTCGATTCCAATCGAATTAGACTTGCAATTCGCCAAAAAGGAACAAACCCGAAGTTATCAAGAAATCAAAAGCCACTTTTCATTCGCTCGATTCCAATCGAATTAGACTTGCAATTCGCCAAAAAGGAACAAACCCGAAGTTATCAAGAAATCAAAAGCCACTTTTCATTCGCTCGATTCCAATCGAATTAGACTTGCAATTCGCCAAAAAGGAACAAACCCGAAGTTATCAAGAAATCAAAAGCCACTTTTCATTCGCTCGATTCCAATCGAATTAGACTTGCAATTCGCCAAAAAGGAACAAACCCGAAGTTATCAAGAAATCAAAAGCCACTTTTCATTCGCTCGATTCCAATCGAATTAGACTTGCAATTCGCCAAAAAGGAACAAACCCGAAGTTATCAAGAAATCAAAAGCCACTTTTCATTCGCTCGATTCCAATCGAATTAGACTTGCAATTCGCCAAAAAGGAACAAACCCGAAGTTATCAAGAAATCAAAAGCCACTTTTCATTCGCTCGATTCCAATCGAATTAGACTTGCAATTCGCCAAAAAGGAACAAACCCGAAGTTATCAAGAAATCAAAAGCCACTTTTCATTCGCTCGATTCCAATCGAATTAGACTTGCAATTCGCCAAAAAGGAACAAACCCGAAGTTATCAAGAAATCAAAAGCCACTTTTCATTCGCTCGATTCCAATCGAATTAGACTTGCAATTCGCCAAAAAGGAACAAACCCGAAGTTATCAAGAAATCAAAAGCCACTTTTCATTCGCTCGATTCCAATCGAATTAGACTTGCAATTCGCCAAAAAGGAACAAACCCGAAGTTATCAAGAAATCAAAAGCCACTTTTCATTCGCTCGATTCCAATCGAATTAGACTTGCAATTCGCCAAAAAGGAACAAACCCGAAGTTATCAAGAAATCAAAAGCCACTTTTCATTCGCTCGATTCCAATCGAATTAGACTTGCAATTCGCCAAAAAGGAACAAACCCGAAGTTATCAAGAAATCAAAAGCCACTTTTCATTCGCTCGATTCCAATCGAATTAGACTTGCAATTCGCCAAAAAGGAACAAACCCGAAGTTATCAAGAAATCAAAAGCCACTTTTCATTCGCTCGATTCCAATCGAATTAGACTTGCAATTCGCCAAAAAGGAACAAACCCGAAGTTATCAAGAAATCAAAAGCCACTTTTCATTCGCTCGATTCCAATCGAATTAGACTTGCAATTCGCCAAAAAGGAACAAACCCGAAGTTATCAAGAAATCAAAAGCCACTTTTCATTCGCTCGATTCCAATCGAATTAGACTTGCAATTCGCCAAAAAGGAACAAACCCGAAGTTATCAAGAAATCAAAAGCCACTTTTCATTCGCTCGATTCCAATCGAATTAGACTTGCAATTCGCCAAAAAGGAACAAACCCGAAGTTATCAAGAAATCAAAAGCCACTTTTCATTCGCTCGATTCCAATCGAATTAGACTTGCAATTCGCCAAAAAGGAACAAACCCGAAGTTATCAAGAAATCAAAAGCCACTTTTCATTCGCTCGATTCCAATCGAATTAGACTTGCAATTCGCCAAAAAGGAACAAACCCGAAGTTATCAAGAAATCAAAAGCCACTTTTCATTCGCTCGATTCCAATCGAATTAGACTTGCAATTCGCCAAAAAGGAACAAACCCGAAGTTATCAAGAAATCAAAAGCCACTTTTCATTCGCTCGATTCCAATCGAATTAGACTTGCAATTCGCCAAAAAGGAACAAACCCGAAGTTATCAAGAAATCAAAAGCCACTTTTCATTCGCTCGATTCCAATCGAATTAGACTTGCAATTCGCCAAAAAGGAACAAACCCGAAGTTATCCTGAAATGAAAAACCACTTTTCTTTGGCTCGATTCCAATTGAATTAGAGTAGCAATTCGCCAAAAATGAACAAACCCGAAGTTATCATGAAATGAAAGACCTCTTTTCATTGGCTCGATTACAATCGAATTAGACTAGCGATTCGCCACAAATGAACAAACCAGAAGTCATCATGAAATCAAAAACAACTTTTCATTGGCTCGATTCCAATCGAATTAGATAGCAATTCGTAAAAAACGAATAAACCGAAGTTATAATGAAATCAAAAGCCACTTTTCACTTGCACGATTCCAATCGATTTCGACTAGAAATTAGCCAAAAATGAACAAACCCGAAGTTATCAAGAAATCAAAAGCCACTTTTCTTTGGATCGATTCCAATCGAATTAGATAGCAATTCGCCAAAAATGAATAAACCGAAGATATCATGAAATCAAAAGCCACTTTTCACTTGCACGATTCCAATTGTTTTAGACTATAAATTCGCCAAAAATGAACAAACCCAAAGTTATCATGAAATCAAAAGCTACTTTTCCTTGGCTTGATTCCAATCGAATTGGACTAGTAATTCGCCAAAAATTAACAAACCCAAAGTTATAATGAAATCAGAATCATCTTTTCATTAGCTCGACTTCAATCGATTTAGACTAGCAATTCGCCAAAAATGAACAAACACGAAGTTATCATGGAATGAAAAATCACTTTTCTTTGGTTCGATTCCAATCGAATTAGACTAGCAATACGTCGAAAATGAACAAACCCAAAGTTATCATGAAATCAAAAGCCACTTTTCATTGGCTCGATTCCAATCGAATTGGACTAGTAATTCGCCAAAAATGAACAAACCCGAAGTTATCATGAAATGAAAAACCACTTTTCTTTGGCTCTACTCCAATCGAATTAGACTTGCAATTCGCCAAAAATGAACGAACCCGAAGTTATCATAAAATGAAAAACCTCTTTTCATTAACTCAATTCCAATCGAATAAGACTAACAATTCGCCAAAAACGAACAAACCCGAAGTTATCTTGAAATTAAAAGCCACTTTTCATTGACTTGATTCCAATCGAATTGGACTAGCAATTCGCCAAAAATGATCAAACACGAAGTTATCATGAAATGAAAAACCACTTTTCTTTGTCTCGATTCCAATCGAATTAGACTAGCAATACGCAAAAAATGAACAAACCGTAAGTTATCATGAAATCAAAATCCACTTTTCATTAGCTCGATTCCAATCAAATTAGATAGCAATTTGCCAAAAACGAACAAACCGAAGTTATCATGAAATCAAAATCCACTTTTCACTTGCACGATTCCAATCGATTTAGACTAGAAATTAGCCAAAAATAAACAAACCCGAAGTTATCAAGAAATCAAAAGCCACTTTTCATCGGCTCGATTCCAATCTAATTAGATAGAAATTCGCGAAAAACGAATAAACCAAAGTTATCATGAAATCAAAAGCCACTTTTCACTGGCACGATTCCAATCGATTTAGACTATAATTTCGCCAAAAATGGACAAACCCGAAGTTATCATGAAATCAAAAGCTACTTTTCATTGGCTCGATTCCAATCGAATTGGACTAGCTATTCGCCAAAAATGAACAAACCCGAAGATATCGTGAAATGAAAAACCTCTTTTCATTGGCTCGATTCCAATCGAATTAGACTATCAATTCGCCAAAAATGAAAAAACTGAAGTTATCATGAAATCCTAATCATCTTTTCATTAGCTCGATTCCAATCGATTTAGACTAGCAATTTGCCAAAAACGAACAAATACGAAGTTATCACGAAATGAAAAACCACCTTTCTTTCGCTCGATTCCAATTGAAATAGACAAGCAATACAGCAAAAACGAACAAACCCGAAGTTATCATGAAATCAAAAGCCACTTTTCGTTGGCTCGATTCCAATCGAATTAGACTAGTAATTCGCCAAAAATGAACAAACCTGAAGTTATCATGAATTGAAAAACAAATTTTCTTTAGCTCTATTCCAATCGAATTAGACTTACAATTCGCCAAAAATGAACAAACCCGAAGTTGTCATGCAAGCAAAAGCCACTTTTCTCTGGCTCGATTCCAAACGAATTAGACATGCAATTCGCCAAAAATGAACAAACCTGAAGTTATCATGAAAGCAAAAGCCACTTTTCTCTAGCTCGATTCCAAACGAATTAGACATGCAATTCGCCAAAAATGAACAAACCCGAAGTTGTCATGAAAGCAAAAGCCACTTTTCTCTAGCTCGATTCCAAACGAATTAGACAAGCAATTCGCCAAAAATGAACAAACCTCAAGTTATCATGAAATGAAAAATCTCTTTTCATTAGCTCAATTCTAATCGAATTAGACTAGCAATTCGCCAAAAATGAACAAACCCCAAAGTTATCATGAAATCAAAATAAACTTTTCATTAGCTCGATTCCAATCGTTTTAGACTAGCAATTCACCAAAAACGACCAAACCCGAAGTTTTCATGAAATGAAAAACCACTTTTCTTTGACTCGATTCCAATAGAATTAGACTAGCAATTCGCCAAAAACGAACAAAATCGAAGTTATCATGAAATCAAAAGCCACTTTGCATTTCCTCGATTCCAATCGAATTAGATAGCAATTCGGAAAAAATGAATAAATTGAAGCTATCATAAAATCAAAAGCCAATTATCACTTGCACGATTCCAATCGATTTGGACTAGCAATTCGCCAAAAATGAACAAACCCGAAGTTATCATGAAATCAGAAGCCACTTTTCATTGGCTTGATTCCAATCGAATAGGAGTAGCAATTCGCCAAGAACGAACAAACCCGGAGTTGTCATGAAATCACAAGCCACTTTTCATTAGCTTGATTCCAATCGAATTGGAGTAGCAATTCGCCAAAAATGAGCAAACCCGAAGTTATCATTAAATGAAAAACCACTTTTCATTGGCTCGATTCCAATCGAATTAGACTAGCAATTCGCCAAAAACAAACAAACCCAAACTTATCATGAAATTAAAATCATCTTTTCAATAGCTCGATTCCAATGGATTTAGACTAGCAATTCGCCAAAAATGAACAAACACGAAGTTATCATGAAATGAGAAACCTCTTTTCATTGGCTCGATTCCAGTCGAATAAGACTAGCAATTCCCCAAAAACAAACAAACCCAAAGTTATCATGAAATTAAAATCATCTTTTCATTAGCTCGATTCCAATGGATTTAGACTAGTAATTCACCAAAAACGAACAAACACGAAGTTATCATGAAATGAAAAACCACTTTTCTTTGGCTCGATTCCAATCGAATTAGACTAGCAATACGCTAAAAATGAATAAACCATAAGTTATCATGAAATCAAAATCCACTTTTCATTAGTTCGATTCCAGTCGAATTAGATAGCAATTCGCCAAAAAGGAATAAACAGAAGTTATCATGAAATCAAAAGCCACTTTTCACTTGCACGATTCCAATCGATTTAGGCTATAAATTCGCCAAAAATGAACAAACCCGAAGTTATCATGAAATCAAAAGTTACTTTTCATTGGCTCGATTCCAATCGAATTGGACTAGCAATTCGCTAAAAACGAACAAACCCGAAGTTATCATGAAATGAAAAACCACTTTTCATTGGCTCGATTCCAATCAAATCAGACTAGGAAGTCGCCAAAAACGAACAAACCCGAAGTTATCATGAAATCAAAATCAACTTTTCATTAGCTCGATTCCAATTGATTTAGACTAGCAAGTCGCCAAAAAGGAACAAACCCGAAGTTATCATGAAAAGAAAAACCAATTTTCTTTGGCTCAATTCCAATCGAATTGGACTTGTAATTCGCCAAAAATTATCAAACCTGAAGTTATCATGAAATCAAAAGCCACTTTTCACTTGCACGATTCCAATCGATTTAGACCAGAAATTAGCCAAAAATGAACAAATTCGAAGTTATCATGAAATCAAAAGCCACTTTTCATCGGCTCGATTCCAATCGAATTAGATAGCAATTCGCCAAAAATGAATAAACCGAAGTAATCATGAAATCAAAAGCAACTTTTCACTTGCACGATTCCAGTCGATTAAGGATAGAAATTCGTCAAAAATGAACGAACCCGAAGTTATCATGAAATCAAAAGCCACTTTTCACTTGCACGATTCCAGTCGATTAAGGATAGAAATTCGTCAAAAATGAACGAACCCGAAGTTATCATGAAATCAAAATCATCTTTTCATTAGCTCGATTCCAATGGATTTAGACTAGCAATTCGCCAAAAATGAACAAACACGAAGTTATCAAGAAATGAAAAACCACTTTTCTTTGGCTCGATTAGAATCAAATCAGACTAGCAATACGCCAAAAACGAACAAACCTAAAGTTATCATGAAATCAAAAGCCACTTTTCATTGGCTCGATTCCAATTGAATTGGACTAGTAATTCACCAAAAATGAACAATCCCGAAGTTATCATGAAACGAAAAACCAATTTTCTTTGACTCTATTCCAATCGAATTAGACTTCCAATTCGCCAAAAATGAACAAACCCGAAGTTATAATGAAATCAAAAGCAACTTTTCCCTAGCTCGATTCCAATCGAACTAGACATGCAATTCGCCAAAAATGAACAAACCCGAATTAGACTAGCAATTCCCCAGAAACGAACAAGCCCGAAGTTATCATGAAATAAAAATCATCTTTTCATTAGCTCGATTCCTATCGATTTAGGCTAGCAATTCGCCAAAAACGATCAAACACGAAGTTATCATGAAATGAAACACCACTTTTCTTTGGCTCGATTGCAATAGAATTAGACTAGCAATTCGCCAAAAATGAACAAACCCGAAGTTATCATGAAATCAAAAGCCACTTTTCATTGGCTCGATTCCAATCGAATTAGATAGCAATTCGCTAAAAACGAATAAACCGAAGTTATCATGAAATCAAAAGCCACTTTTCATTGGCTCGATTCCAATCGAATTAGATAGCAATTCGCTAAAAACGAATAAACCGAAGTTATCATGAAATCAAAAGCCACTTTTCACTTGCACGATTCCAATCGATTTAGACTAGCAATTTGCCAAAAATGAACAAACCTGAAGTTATCATGAAATCAAAAGGCACTTTTCATCGGCTCGATTCTAATCGAATTGGAGTAACAATTCGCCAAAAATGAACAAACCCACTTTTCATCGGCTCGATTCCAATCGAATTGGAGTAGCAATTCGCCAAAAATGAACAAACCCGAAGTTATCATTAAATGAAAAACCACTTTTCATTGGATCGATTCCAATCGAATTAGACTATCAATTTGCCAAAAACAAACAAACCCAAAGTTATCATGAAATTAAAATCATCGTTTCATTAGCTATATTCCAATTGATTTAGACTAGTGTTTCGCCAAAAATGAACAAACACGAAGTTATCATGAAAGGAAGAACCACTTTTCTTAGGCTCGATTCCAATAGAATTAGACTAGCAACACGCCAAAAATGAACATACCCTAAGTTATCATGAAATCAAAAGCCACTTTTCATTAGCTCGATTCCAATCGAATTAGATAGCAATTCGCAAAAAATGAATAAATCGAAGTTATCATGAAATCAAAAGCCACTTTTCGCTTGCACGATTCCAATCGATTTAGACTAGCAATTCGCCAAAAATGAACAAACCCAAAGTTATCCTGAAATCAAAAGCCACTTTTCATCGGCTTGATTCCAATCGAATTGGAATAGCAATTCCCCAAAAATGAACAAACCCAAAGTTATCATTAAATGAAAAACCTCTTTTCATTGGCTCGATTCCAATTGAATTAGACTAGCAATTCGCCAAAAACAAACAAACCTAAAGTTATCATGAAATCAAAATCATCTTTTCATTAGCTAGATTCCAATTGATTTAGAGTAGCAATTTGCCAAAAATGAACAAACACGAAGTTATCATGAAATGAAAAACAACTTTTCTTTGGCTCGATTCCAATCGAATTAGACTAGCAATACGCCAAAAATGAACAAACCCCAAGTTATCATGAAATCAAAAGCCACTTTTCATTAGCTCGATTCCAATCGAATTAGATAGCAATTCGCCAAAGATGAATAAACTGAAGTTATCATGAAATCAAAAGCGACCTTTCACTTGCACGATTCCGATCGATTTAGACTAGAAATTAGCCAAAAATGAACAAACCCGAAGTTATCAAGAAATTAAAAGCCACTTTTCCTAGGATCGATTCCAATCGAATTAGATAGCAATTCGCCAAAAACGAATAAACCGAAGTTATCATGAAATCGAAAGCCACTTTTCACTTGCACGATTCCAATCGATTTAGACTACACATTCGCCAAAAATGAAAAAACCTGAAGTTATCATGAAATCAAAAGCTACTTTTCATTGGCTCGATTCCAATCGAATTGGACTCGTAATTCGCCAAAAATGAACAAACCCGAAGTTATCATGAAATCATAATCATCTTTTCATTAGATCGATTTCAATCAATTTGGTTTAGGGTTTAGGGAAAAATGAACAAACACGAAGTTATCATGAAATGAAAAATTACTTTTCTTTAGCTCGATTCCAATCGAATTAGACTAGCAATATGCTAAAAACGAACAAACCCGAAGTTATCATGAAATCAAAAGCCACTTTTCATTGGCTCGATTCCAATCGAATTGGACTAGTAATTCGCCAAAAAAGAACAAACCCGAAGTTATCATGAAATCATAATCATCTTTTCATTAGCTCGATTTCAATCAATTTAGACAAGCAATTTGCCAAAAACGAACAAACACGAAGTTATCGCGAAATGAAAAATTACTTTTCTTTAGCTCGATTCCAATCGAATTAGACTAGCAATA